>NW_006769068.1:0-8719 GCF_000204055.1 Melampsora larici-populina 98AG31 | reverse complement strand
TGACTGAGATTGAGCTCTCTATTTCAATTAGACTATAAAGATCTCGGGCCCGATTTGCATAGGTCTTGAAGTCTTCTTGAGGCTTGATCTTGAGCTGTCGGATTGATTTCTCCGTGTCGTATTTTTTTTTTTTTTTTTTGCATTGCTTAAAGTGCTTTTGGAGCCGTAAGGCTATCAAACACTATGTTATATGTCCAGCACCGGTAAAACCCCTCTGGCTGTGTCAGGGGAAAGGTAGCTGTTGGCTGTTTCATCTAGGTTACATGTGTTATAGTTTTAATGATTAAAAAGCGGTGAAGTATGGGGTGGGAATTATTGGCATTCCTGGGGTTGAGATGTATGTAGGGGGTGGGGTTCATTGGTGGCCTTAGCCCAGATCCAACGGTTAGCAAATCTCCATGTGGAGTTGCAGTAGTTGGCAATAAGTTTGAAACTGTTGAGGTTTGAGAGTATTTTCTTGTTCATTTTGGTGGTGGTGTGTGCTTGTAATTCGTGTTCGAGTTTGTTGCGGTGACGTTCGTGTGTGTGGCAGATGAATAAGAAGTGATCCACAGTTTCGATGCCTTCTTGGCACTGACAGAGTGGGTCGATAGGTTGTTTGAATCTATTGAGGTATGCATTGAGCGGTACGTGTCCTGATCGTAGTTGTGTAATGGTGGCGACTTCGTGCTTGAGGAGGTCGGATAAAGCGTTGAGGTGTTTCTTCGGCTGGGGTTTGTGCCCTAATCTTTTGATTTCGTTTTCGGTAAAGAATTCGGTCTGTTGTAACTTCCATTCGGTGATGGCGGATATGAAGGCTGCTGAGTTCGGGGTGTTGGTGAATGTGCTGGGTAGGTCCCTTTTTGCAAGAGTGTTTGCCAACTTGTCGGCGGCCTCGTTGCCTGGGATGCCCTTGTGGCCTGGACACCATCGTATGGTCACTTTCATCGTAGGGAAGCTTTGGTAAATGCATTTGAGTATCTTGAAGGTTTGTTGTCGATTATCTAAGGATGAGACAGAAGATGAATTAGATTTAAGATCTTTCACGACTCCTTGATTGTCTAGGACAATTGTTGTGCGGTGGGTGGCTGGCGTCGCCATCTCCAGGGCCATTTTAAGCCCCAGTTGGACGCCACGGTACTCTGCCTGGTATATGCCTTGGGATCTTGCCGGTCCTAATTGGATCGCGTTGGATGTGGTCGTGTTGGCGCACCACGCTGCGGCTGCCGTGTTCTTGCTCGGGATACGGGATCCATCCGTGAAAATGAGTATATGGTGTCCGCTTGGTGCGAGTCTGAGCGTTCCTGACGTGGCTACTTCTTCGTCGTCCTGGAGGACAGTCGAGTAGTTGGGTGGTCGTATTAGCGTCGAAGCTGGGTCCACTGGGAGTTGGACGACGTGTTCTTCGAATTGTTCGTGTAGAGGATGTTGGAAGAAGTGGTGAAAGGGGTTCCTGTGGCTCTTGGGGTTCGTGTGTTGTGCCTGTTGGATGAGAGGAAAGAAGGGGTGTGATTTAGATTTAGCAAGAGAACGCGCCATGAAGCTAAGCACTTTGCTTTGCAGGCGAATCTTGACTGGGACTAGATTTAGATCGTGTCGGAGGAAGACTGAAGGAGTGGTCTTGAGTGCTCCTAGAGCTGCGCGAGCGCAGGTATTGTCGATTTGGGTTAGCTTGTCAATGAGAAATTTTGATGGTTCTGTGTTGCTCCATGCCATAGCACCGTAATCCGTTGCTGCATGAATAGTAGTTGTGATGAGAATCCTCATTAGCTTAGGAGGTATTCCCCAACCAGTCTTTGAAAGACCAGCCAGGAAACCGGCTCGTTGTTGTCCTTTTGCGATGACCTCGAGTCTATGTTGCTTGAAGTTGAGTTGATTGTCAATCTTGACGCCTAACCACTTTGCGAAGGGGGCTGGCTCAATCATTCGTCTATCTGCGAAGTCAATTGTCGGTAGAACTGCGGGTGTGTGTAGGCTAAAAAGCACCCAAAAGGTCTTTTTAATGTCAAAAATCGCGCCATGATTCTTGGCCCACTGCTGTTGTCGATATGAAAGCGTTTGCATTTGAGATTTCAGTTGATGGGTGTCGTTTGCCGTGGACAGTAGTACTACATCGTCGATGAATCCTAAAGCAGATGCCGTGGCAATGTTGTCAGTAATCTCTAAAAGGGATGAATTGTAAAGGAGATAAAGTAAGGGAGAAAGGGGGGAGCCCTGTGGCAATCCGTGATCCAAGGAGAAAGGTCGTGATGTGTAGCCGTTGAATGTTAGCGTGGTTGATCGTGAATCGAGAAAGTCGTGTAGCAAGTTGAGAGTCTGGGTATTTACTCCCTTCTTCTCAAGGGTGTCGAGAAGCCGTGGGTGGTGGACTGAAGGGAAGGCGGATTTGACGTCTGCAAAGAGAGCGCCTACCACTTTCCCTTTGGTCCATTCCCTTCTGATCCAGGATACCAGGTGGACCAAAGCCTCCTGGCTGGATCTGTCGGGTCTTCCACCGTAATGGCCTTCGTGTAACATCCCCAAGTTCTCAGCATATGCTGAGAGGTGGATCGTAAGGAGTTTTTCGTATATTTTGCTGAGCGTGATGAGTAAGGCTATCGGTCGATATGCTGATGCCTGCGTGTAATCCGGTTTGCCTGGCTTGGGAATCATAACGGTTACTGCTGTTTTCCAAGCGTGTGGTATGAAGCCTGTGAGAGTGATGCATTTAAAGAGTAACGTTACGTGTATTTTCACCTGGTCCCAGACCGTTTTCCAGATCCAATTCTGGATCCCGTCTGCGCCAGGTGCCTTCTTTGGCGGGCTGTCGTTGACCACTGCCGCGATTGACTCTTTGGTGATTGATTTGAGGAAGGGAGGTGTTGTTTCGGTCGAGGGTCGACAGCCCTCTAGGAGCGGGAAGTCGAGCTCGTTGGTGTCGTCTAGCCTGCACGGCGCCGTTGCTACACAAGTAGCAAAGAAAAGTGCTTCTGCCTTCTCGTCGTTCGACGAGCAGGTCTTGCCTTCTGGGGTGATGATTGTGCTGACGAGAGATGATGGTTTCCGGCCTGAGGCGATCCTCTTGGCTTGGAAGAGGTTGGTGTGGTCGACTTCGGAGAGGAATTGTCTCCAAGAGCTTTCTTTCTCCTTGTCGATCGCGTGGTTGAAGGTGTTTCGGGCTTTCTTGTAATCCGCCTTTGATTCGGTGGTGTCGAGCTTTTTCGCCCTTCTTCGGAGCCTATGAGCCTCTCTGCGAAGAGGCTCCAGGACTTCAGGCCTCCACCAAGCCTTATGCTTGCCGTGCGGTGCTTTTCGGGGAGAGTGAGTGTCCAGGGCGTTGGTGAGCGCTGAGCGTAAAGCCTCATCAAAAGCCTCGATATCTTCTCGTGTCGGGAGAGGTCGGAGTTCTGGTAAGTTCTTTTTCAATTGTTCTGTCATCAGCAATCGGTCGACCTTGTTCCAGTTCTTTTTCTCAAAGGATTGTGACTTAGCAGTGGGTTCGTCTCCAGATTTTGTGGAAAAACACGTCACTATGGCTTGATGATCGGAGTGGTGGTTTAGTAAGTCGTCTTCATCTATAAAACAGGTTAGTACGGCGTCGTCAAAGTCCTCATTGACCCAGACTTGATCAATGGATGTGCCTTTGGTGTTCGTTGAGCGTACCCCAAACGTGGGTATGCCTCTTGGTGATCGTAAAGTGAATCCCCATTCGGTCATCATGTCAATGAGCTTTTCAGCGTCATTGTCGGCCACATCACTGTGGCTTGGGTTCCATAATGGGGAGTGAAGATTGGAATCAGTAACACATACCGCTGGTAGTAATTGGGTGTCCAGCGGTGCGTTTTTGAGCATCTCTGTAAAGGCATGGAAGCCAGAGAGAGTCTTGCTAGGGTTATAGACGCTGGCTATTAGAATAGTGAAGCCGTCTAGTGTGACCGTGCAAGCTGCAAGGTTTCTGGACGTAGTGTGGATGGGATTGATTATTGGGTTGGAGTCTTGTCTTATATATAGACAGGCTCGAGGTCTGTCCTCCTCACGCAGTGATGGCGGAGAAGGACAGACTAAGGTCCAGTTCGTATGATTGAGGGGTAGATTGTCAATAGGGTTGACGTAAGGTTCTTGTAGTGCAATGATTGAAAATGAGTTGGTAATGTCTGAATTAAAAAGAGAGTGAGTGACGTGTTTGCTGTGCCAGCTATTCAACTGTAGAATACCGGCTGATTGGTCTATTTTGAGTTTCTCTTTCAATTGGTTCTCTAACATTGAGTACCGGATGAAGAGGCTTCGTTGACCACCTGGATATATGGTGAGGCGCTAGGGTTGTGTGGTGGGAGCTGGCTAGCTATTCTCACGGGGCATGTCGGTGAAAAGGGATGATGCAGAAAATCTGCATGGTTCTCTTTGAATAGGCGCGGGAGATTGGAGCTAGGATCAGCTTTCAATTTGCCGCGTGCGCAGGCAGTGCATTTCATAGCAGTCGTCCCTTTTACAGGACAATTGTGTGAATGATGCTCTCCTGAGCAATATGGACACATTGATGGTAGTTTACACGCTGCTGCTGTGTGGCCTACACCTTGACAATTGAAACAGCGTGTGGGAGGGGGCCCGCTTAACTCCGTTCTATGACGGCCTCTCCCTTGCCAGACCTTGGTTCTCACAGCCAGAGTAGCCTGGCTGAGTGTCTTGAAACCGATCAGTAGGGAGGAGTGACGTTTGGCCGAGTCTTCGGTCGTATCTTTCTTCAGCCACCTCACAAAGAGGGTGTCATCAAGGAGATCGCCGTTACATGTTTTGAGAAGCTCTAGGTCTTCTGGACGAGTGGGATTGAAGGTGGTAGGGATTCCGTGGACAATAATGGAATGTACCTCCTGCTTGATTGCGAGATTAGGCGACACAATCGGCAACCAGCTAGGTGCTTGGCTTCTCAGCGCTTGGACTTGCTTCTGGGATTCTAGGTAGAGCACTAGGTCTCCTGACGGGTGGCGATGTATGTTCCTAACGAGTATAGGAGACTCGTCGGCCATATCGACTTTGATGTTGCCGGTTTTTAAAGTCTCATTGAGAATCTTTATTAACTCGGGGATTGATTTGCCCTCTCCAGCGATATTTTTTGGATCTTGCTGGTTGAGCGTGAGCGAGGCTTCGACTCGTGGTCGAGTGTTTTGTTTGGGATGAGCACGAGTGCTCGGCTGTTGTTGTTTAGGAGGTTGAGTCACTCCTGGAGCGTGTTTTGAGGCCGCTAGAGCATACGAGCTCGCTGTTTGGCTCGGCTGCTTTTGCTGCGACTGTTGTTGCTGCTGTGGGATAATAGCAGATACTAGTTTTGCCATTTGGCTTGCTAGCGTGTCAACTTTTTCGGACAAAGCTTCATGTCGAAACTCGAACTGTGCGTTCGTCGCGAAAGATGAGGGATTGGGGGTGGGAGCAGTTTGACGACTTGGGTCAAAGACCACACGTCGTGCTTCCATGATGTTTGCTTGGTCTTGAATGAGACCAGCAAGGACCATGATGTCGGCTGCCGATTCGATATCGACGTTGACTGACTTGGCGCGCTTGGATTTGGGGACCAGAGCTGCTTTGGATATGTCCAGCAGTCTCTGTACGAGGGCACCCAACGGTTTCGATGTAGCACTGGAGCTACCTGGGAAGAGCCTGGCTACACGAACCGATCGAGGGGTTCCTGTGATGTCCTCGGCGCTATCTAGAGGACTAGGTGAGGGAGCTCGGAGTCGGTGGCGCTTTCTCAAAGCCTCTTGTGACATCGGAGTGCTCGATACTGGGCCAACGATAGCCTGAGTAGGTAGAACGACCTTCTCGATGGCCTTTGGGGTGGTTGGACGAGTTTTTGGCGTGGTCTCAGTCATTTGACCCGTCAGGTCTGACGCGACCACCGCGTCCATCGCGTCGTCGTAATTCGACACGTCGTCGCGAACCGCCGATTCGTCCTGAATATTGGGATCCGGGGGTCCTTCGTCCATCGGAACACGCGACGGAAGGGGGAAGATAGAGAGAAGTGATGAGAAAATTGGAAAAAAGTGAAAACGATTTGGGGAAAAGTTGTTCGGAGAATGGATTGGATGACTACTTGCGCAGTCACGGAGGGGGTCACGTGACAAATTACGAAAATTTGGTTCCCTCTCCGTGTCGTATAGCCAGGTTGTTGGTAAGGTTTCGACCGCTAACGCATGCATGATCTCCCCCCAGGTCATCTCACTTAGTTCTGATTCCATACTCCGAAGCCAGTTACCTGCTCTTGGTTCAACTATGATACTGCCTAATAAAATAAGCCGTTCCTTCACGTCGTCGAGCCTCTTCAATCTGAAGAATTGCTCTACCAGTCGTCGCCAGTTGAATAGAGCTGTCGGGTCTTCAACTGGGCCTGTGAACTTCGGTGCGTCTGACAGTTTGATGTCACAAGCTCGCACTGGCTTGTCGGACTGGATAGTGGTGTCGATGAGAGGTCCCATTGGCGATCGAGTCGGTGCAGTTGTCAACGGCGCCACTGCCTCCATGAACGAGACTCGGCGTGGCTCCAAACCAGGTGGTCCTAGGGATTGTTGGCTCCAAGCTGTTGTGTTTGTCTGAGCAGTCGCTGGTGGAGGGTCTGGGACGTCGTCAGAGAGGTAATCGACTTGGCCACCAGGAGAGGGCGTCAAATGCGTGGTTTCGGCTGGCGCCACGGTAGTGATGGAGGTCGTCGGTGCTAGCGGCGTGCTTTGAGCATTGCTCATGACATTTCTTGGTCCCAAGGGCGTAGGAGTTCCCGAGTCGTTGTATCGATTGAAAGGGTTGGAACCACCTACTGTACCACCCGATCCTCCATTCCTATCGCCTGCTGTCATCGTCGCGTCGTACGTAGAAAGGAGACGCGACATAGAGGCTTCTAGCGCCAAGATTCGCGACCGATCCGCTTGTAAAGTCGAGACTTCAGCTTGTAATTTTGCAATAAGCTCGTCCTTCGTACAATCCTGCTCCTTACTCTTGCCTTTACCACTGTCTGATTCACCTCCTTCCATTCTTGATGGTTGTTGTGGCGTGAAAATAAAACTACCAGGGGGCTGTGGTGTTAAGTCAAGTCTGGAGTTGAAGAATTCCTGCACAATTCGCGCGTCTTCTGGTATGGTTTTGTCGTTTGGATCTGGTAAGGTAATGGTTGGTAAAGTGTTGACTGGTGTAGCTTGGATTGTATAATTCGTTTCAGGTGTGTCAAGAGGGACTTCTAGTCTATAGTTGTAGCGAGGGGCTGGCGGTGCGGCTGGGCTTTCGATGGCAGATTGGCGTTGGCGTTGACGTTTTAAAATTATCTCCGGGTCACTCGTGAAATTTGCTGGTAAGTCAAATCCCATGAAGCGTTGGTTGTCAATTGATTCGTGAGAGTTCTCACAGTTGTCGTCTTACTTCTTGTCGATCAATTCTGGTTTTTTAGCGAGAAAGATTTGAAAAAAATTGAAAAAAAGGAATCTGATTCGTTGGGTTGAAAGGAATAATTGGAAAATTGATATGATGTTATAGAATTAAAAAGTGTAAGACTCGAGTAGGAGTCTTCACTGAAGGGTGGCACGACGGGAGCTAAAGCTCCAAGGTTAATTCTATAACCCAGCTATATTCCCAAAATAGACAACTAGCTCCATCCGAAGAGTATTCGGTCAAAAGAAGAGTAACACATCAGATACGCTCTACAAGATAAAAGAGAAAAGAGACAGAGAGAAATGAATATAAGATAAAGGCTCACCTAGCTCCATCCGAAGAGTATTCGGTGAAGAAGAGTCTTCATGGAGCTAGGGCGTCTCTGACTACAAGTAATCCAACTACCCGTCTACAACCATACATCTAAGCCATACCTCTACATGTAACACCTTACACTCGGCGCGTATGGTTTTTAGCCATTTCGAGGATGAGCTGTAATCCTAATTGGACCCCTCGATATTCGGCCTGGTAAATACCATGCGAACGGGCGGGACCTAAGGCGGCAGATTTTGATGTTCTGTTGTTAGCACACCACGCTGCTGCGGCGGTGTTCTTGCTCGGAATTCTGGATCCGTCCGTGAAGATGACGATGTGTGTATCCGTGGGTAGGAGGCGAATGGCGTTGGCCTTTGCGACTGCCTCGTCTGGTTGAAGGAGGGTGGAGTAGTTAGTTGGTCTGATGAGCAATGATGCCGGGTCTACCGGGAGTTGTGTGATGTGTTCCTTGAAGCGCGTGCACAGTTGATGTTGGAAGAAGTTGTCGAATGGGTCTTTGTGACTCTTGGCCTGGGAGAGTTGAGTCTGCTGTATGATCTGGAAAAGTGGGTGTGATCTAGGTTTGGTCAGTGATCTGGCCATGAAGCTGAGTATTCTGCCTTGTAGCCTTGCCCTTGCGGGTGTGAGGTTAAGGTCGTGGAGTAGGAAGACTGAAGGAGTCGTGTTGAGTGCTCCTAGGGCCGCTCTGGCACATGTCAAGTCGATGGTGGTCATCTGATCGATGAAGTACGTTGGGGGTTCAGTGGGTAGCCATGCCATGACGCCGTAATCGGTGGCTGAATGGATCGTTGTTGTGATGAGAGTTTTGAGGAGTTTGGGCGGAATTCCCCAACCTGTTTTCGACAGGCCAGCTAGGAATCCAGCTCGCTGTCGGCCTTTGGCGACTACGTTGAGCCTATGTTGTTTAAAGGTCAGCTTTTTGTCAATCATAATGCCTAACCACTTAGCTGCAGTGGCTGGGGCGATTTTCTTCCTGTCCGCAAAGTCTATTGTGGGTGGGTGGTCGTGTCCGAGTCTG
>NW_006769067.1:0-8929 GCF_000204055.1 Melampsora larici-populina 98AG31 | reverse complement strand
TTCAGAGACATAGTGGGTGTGTACAATAAGATACCCCAGTGGCTTCACACTCCTTGTTGTGAATGTCTACAACAAACCATCCACATTCTCAGGCTTTGATGCCTATGTAAACCTAATGACTAACCTACCTACAAGCACCTTACTCCTCCCAACAAAGGTCCCAGATGCATCTGGCTACACACAGTATTGTGTATGTAAATAGCCAGATGGATATGATTTGATGCGCCTAGAGTGCTTGAGATTTTCAAGTCAATATACAAAGGCCTTACCATGGGCTTTGGGCCTTGAATTAGCGTGTGTGGATTTGTTGAAGGGGTTTAACAATGTGATAGAAATTTTTACTTGTGAAAATGATGATACAGGTGTCATCTGGAGCACCTGAAAGCATCTGATAAGGTGTTTCCGGCATGTAGCCAACCATACAGTACACGTTTATGGTTGACTAAGCGCCAAGGCATCTGTACTCCTCAGGTGAAGAAATGAGCAAGTCGAAAGACACCCCTTGTCCTTATCAATGTAATTGTTTAGAGAGGGTTTACCATAACTCATGTTGGTGCACATTCTCATCTTGCCGAGCCCTTCTTTGCTACTAATAACAACGGAGAAACTTTCATGCCCGGTAGTAGGGTGTGGAAACCCGCTGAGTAACGTCTTGCTTTGAATTCCTACTCACAAGCTTTCTCAAGAAGTTCCGGTGCTTGATTGCCCACCTGGTGATTCTTCACAAAAACTACGTCATCCGAGGGTATCAAAGACATTGGCAAGAAACCAGACTTCAAACCCTTTACCACAGATTCCACAAAAGGCTGGTTAGGATGATCTTGTAAAATGAATTTGAACATGGAGACATCCACTGGGCAGTCGATAGAGAAAAAGGACTGATATTGGCGTAAAGCTGTTAAGATACAAGGTGGTTAAGTGTTATGGTATCTTATTTAGGTGTTCAAAGATCATTTTCCTGATTTGGTCATTGGCAGTATTGTATTCAGGGTTAGTAGGTTGGGGCGTGTGTGTGTGGCAACATTGTAGGAAGAATGGACGAAAGGGGTTAGCTGGAATTGTGAAGCAAGGGGTTGGTTGAAAAGTTTTTCTTGGGATATCAGCTTACTGTTGTAGAATTCTCTTTGTCCCTCTTTTCTGGTTCTTTTCGTGTCAAAAAGAATCAGTAAGTTTCCCTCCATCCTATTATCAACACTTTTACGTTTTTACTGATACATCACTCTGGATTAGATTTTATATCATTTTACTTTGTTTCATTTTATCTTACGTGTGCTCCTCATTTTTCTTCGAGCTCGCAGGTAGTGACTTCTCTTTCTAGATCAGACTTCTCATTATCTTTCTGATCTCATTTCTTGTTTTTCACTCTTTATTCTTGTCTTGTGATGACTGTAGGTTTGTCTAGTTTTCTCGACGTTGACCAAGCATAGAGCTGTAGTCTTACGCGAAAACTTGTGCCCTCAGGTTAGTAAAGGGTGTCGAAAAGAATCAATTTTATATCATTTTACTTTGTTTCATTTTATCTTACGCGCGCTCCTCATTTTTCTTCGAGCTCGCAGGTTTGTCTAGTTTTCTCGACGTTGACCAAGCATAGAGCTGTAGTCTTACGCGAAAACTTGTGCCCTCAGGTTGTTTCTTGACTAGAACTACAGACTCGAATAAGCAGTGTCACCCTTAGGATTCTTTTGAATCAGTTCGTCGAGAACTTTATATGGTAGCGAGAGTGTATACGATCTCTTCGACCAGTACCTAATCGCTTGTATGAACTCTGAAGAAATCGACAATAATCTCGTTGACAATCTTCAAGACGATTCTACTATCACCGAAGGATCAAGCCCTTCAAGTTCATCCGATTCCTTTGGAACGGTCAAACAGGATCTTACGAATCCTTTGTCTATTGACGATCTTTCAGGACCTTCAAACTTGAAAGAACCTACCAACTCAACCATGACTGAACAAGTTGAATCCCGAGTTTTCGGTGACCAAATTCAGAAGTATTCTCAGATCATGAACAATGCATTAAGCAAATATAAAGTCTCAGATGATCTAAACGAAGAAAACTACATCGAGTGGAGTCAGTCCTTAATGGAAGTATTTTGCTCACTCGAACTTCACGAGTATTTCAAACTCGAGAACTACCGTAAACCTGGCTTGTCTGAACAAGAACACGAGAAAACGAGGTTTAATCTTACCACCTTCGTTCTCCATTGTTTGGACACCACCAATAGTGTCAGAACTCGAAATCATCTGACGGATCCTCATGATGCTTGTGAAATTATCTACAATCCTTAAAAATGTTGGAACTATCTGATAACCTACCATAACCGAGTCTCAGAGGATAAACTTGAAGCTGTAACGAGGACTTTGTACGCCTGTCAAATCTCGAAAACGGAGTCTCTTTCAGTTTTCGTCGATAAATTCGAAAATCTTGTCCGAGAATTCTACCGATTAAGAGGTGAATTGTCTGATATCCAATCGGCCAGGATGCTGTTGGGCGCTATACCTTCTCTTTCCGTCAAAACAAAAGAGTACATCCACAACACGGTAGTTCCTCTCACCAGAGAAGGCGTTGCTACTTATCTTCGAAAGTACAAAGAGCGTCATGGCTGGACGTGCTCAGCCATCCGGGAAGTGAACTCAGTTTCTGTTCGTCAAGCCAAGAAATCCGCAAATGAATGTACCCCGGATGAATGCGTTGGTCCTCATTTGGCGAAGAACTGCTGGTCTAAGCCTGAAAACGCCGACAAAAGACTCGCCTTCCTCTCCAAGATTAGAGCAAAATCAGGGGGTGCTTCTGTCAATTCAAATTCTTCTGCTCATAGCACTCAGTCTTCCATCAAAGGTGTTAAGAGGGTGTTTGATTCAGGGGTTAACTCAGATTCAGCAAGCATGGCGTTCCTGTCTTTGAATGTTGAATTTGATGATGAAAATTCGAAAGAATCCGATCTCAAGTCCGTTTTGGCGTGTCCGTCTGAATTCGATGAAGACTCTATCATTAATGCTTCAGTATCAGCTGCTCTATCTTCTTCTAAAGACTGGGCCTTGCACAACACTGGAGCTACTCACCACTTATTCAAGGATAAGAAGTTCTTCAATCCTTCATCCATGATAAAGATTGAAGACGCGAGCAAACACCTTAAATTGGCTGGTGGCGACATGTCATTGGCGGTTCATAGTCGTGGTGTAGCTAAACTTTTAGCTGGTGACGAAACACCGTTTGAACTCAAGAATTCCCTTTATGTTCCCGAACTGTCTCGAAACTTGATTGCCGGCGGATTATTGAAGAAACTCGGAGTCCGAGAATTATTCCACGACAGCACCAACTTCTCCCTAGTTTTAAATGATCTTGCAATTTTTAATGGTTTCATATCCGATAATAATCTCATGTTCATCCTTCTTCAACCGGTGAGTGGTTCACACTCTACTTCACCTTCGGCATCGATAACTGAAGTATCATCATCTCTTCAACATCGGCGCTTAGGACATGTCAGTCAAAAGTACCTCAAGTTAATGGCGAAACATGAGAGCTTGGAGGAGTTTAACTACATCGAAGAAGATTTAAATTGTGAAATTTGCTCCTTGTCCAAGAATACTAAGCTTCCTCATAACAAAACTCGGCCTCGTGCCCACAATTTCCTAGACAATGTACATGTTGACTTGAGTGGGATAATTAGAACAACTGGAATCAACAATGAAAGTTATTTTGTTTTATTCTGTGATGATTTCTCCGCCTTCCGCCACATCTATCCACTTCGAGACAAATCAAAAGAAGAGGTTTACGAGGTGTTCATGGCATACATTGCCTTAGCCGAAAGGCAAACAGGGTGTTCCCTTAAACAATTCACTCTGGACCGAGGAAGTGAATTTCTTAACAGTCTACTCGGTCCCAAGCTCAGAGAGCTTGGAATCACGCTTCATCTCACTTCTGGCTATGCTCCTGAAGAGAATGGCGTTTCCAAACGTGGTATGCGCATTGTAGCTACCAGGGCCCGTTCGATGATGCTGGAATCAGCTTTACCCATCAAATTTTGGTATTTTGCTTGCAGTGCAGCCGTGTTTTTAACAAATCGGTGTGTGACCGCCGCCCTCGAAAACGGGAAAACTCCTTTCGAGATGTGGCATTTTCGTAAACCTTCTGTACAGCATCTCCGAGTGTTTGGCTGCCAGGCTTTTGGCTTGATCAGAAAAGAACTTCGTTTGACAAAATTCTCTCCAGTCAGTTCTGAAGGTGTGCTTGTTGGCTTTGAGGCCGATAACTTCAACTATCAAATCTTTGATCTTGCGTCTCGAAAGGTGTATATTACTCACCACTCGACTTGTAACAAAGACGTGTTTCATTTCAAACTTGCTCATGCCGTCAAAGACACAGAACCAGTGATCTCAACAAAATCACCAGTTAAATTTAGATTCTTTGATGATGAAGACGAAGTCTGTGAAGATCAACCATCCTCTGTTATCCCAACTGCGATTATTCCTCCAAATGAAACCCCAGCCTTAGAGTCTCCAGATAGCCAACCTCCCATTTCTCAATCTGAAGAACCAGTACGACGCTCTGGACGACCGGCCAAGAAAGTTTATGATACGCTGAAGGGCATGTGCTCATCGGCAATTTTCGAAGACGATTTTATTACAGAGTCTTTCTTTGCCTGCTTATCGGCTGAATGCAACGTTTCAGATATCATGTCAACTCCTGATCCTAAGTCCTATAAACGTGCTATGGAATCAACTGAAGCTAAACTGTGGCAAGCAGCGTGTGACAAGGAATTCAACTCACTTCGAGAGAAGGAAGTTTGGATTTTGGTCGACCGTCCGAAAGATCGTCACGTCATCAGAGGGTTGTGGGTGTTTCGTAAGAAATCTCTTGCAGATGGAAGAATCAAGTATAAGGCTAGGTTTGTTGCCATGGGCAATACTCAAATCCCTGGAGAAGACTACGGTGATACCTTTGCACCTACCGGAAAGCCTGGATCTTTGCGTCTCCTAATCGCCATCGCATCCATCAATGGTTGGGAAATCCACCAGATGGACGCTGTCACTGCATTTCTCAACGGAGTCCTTAATGAAGAACTGTATGTCGAAATCCCTGAAGGCTATCGCACGGCGTCAACTGTTGGAAAAGTCTGGCGAATGAGAAAATCACTCTATGGCTTCAAACAATCACCAAAAATTTGGCAAGATGACGTCGAAGCTTTTCTAATCAAAATCGGTTTCTATCAGTGTGAGATAGATCACTGCATCTATATTCGTTCAGCGGGTAAATTGTTTACGGCCGTTTATGTCCATGTGGATGATTTGGCGATCACGGGAAACGACATTGCTAAGTTCAAGATGGAAATCTCCTCTAAGTGGGAAATGGAAGACTTGGGTTTGGCTCACACCGTGGTGGGAATTGAGATTTCAAGAATTGATGACTTCACTTACTCCTTGTGTCAGCAAAAGTACGCTTTAACCGTTCTGAAGCGCTTTGATATGCTAAATGCAAAGCCTGCTATTACTCCCTTATCTCCTAACATCAAATTAATCAAACCAACTGAAGAAGAGGCTGAAGAATTCGCGAAGGCCAAGCTTCCTTACAGAAGGGTTGTCGGCTCACTGATGTATTTGGCTCAATGCACTCGTCCTGATTTGGCGCATGCGGTTGGGGTATTATCTCAACATCTCGAGGCTCCAAACAAAACTCACTGGGACTCGGCGGTTCATGTTCTGCGTTATCTCATTCACACGGTCAATGTAGGAATAGTCTATTCTGGAAACTCCATTGGTGTTGTCTCCGGACAGCGAAGCTTTGAGTGCCCCTTATCCCACTGTGATGCAGACTGGGCAGGTGACCCATCCACCCGTCGATCAACCACAGGCTATGTTTTTGTTTTAGCTGGTGGTCCCATCTCCTGGCGCAGTTGACTACAGCCGACCGTAGCATTATCCTCAACAGAAGCTGAGTACCGGGCGATTACGGAAGCTGGTCAAGAGCTTCTATGGCTTCGAAACATGATGTCTCGTTTCGGCTATACCAACCCAAATCCAACTGTGCTGCAGAGTGACAACTTAGGCGCGATTCATTTAACGTCGAAGTCCATCTTTCATGCACGTACCAAGCACATTGAGATACATTACCACTGGATACGTGAGGTAGTTAAGAAAGGTGACTTGTCGTTGAAGCATTGTCCTACGCACTTAATGGTGGCGGATCTGTTAACTAAACAACTACCTAAAGAACAGTTTTCCTCTCTTCGAAAGCTTTTAGGTCTACGTTTCTTGGGGTAAATGCTCTTTGAGGGGGTGTGTTAAGATACAAGGTGGTTAAGTATTATGGTATCTTATTTAGGTGTTCAAAGATCATTTTCCCGATTTGGTCATTGGCAGTATTGTATTCAGGGTTAGTAGGTTGGGGCGTGTGTGTGTGGCAACATTGTAGGAAGAATGGACGAAAGGGGTTAGCTGGAATTGTGAAGCAAGGGGTTGGTTGAAAAGTTTTTCTTGGGATATCAGCTTACTGTTGTAGAATTCTCTTTGTCCCTCTTTTCTGGTTCTTTTCGTGTCGAAAAGAATCAGTAAGTTTCCCTCCATCCTATTCTCAACACTTTTACGTTTTTACTGATACATCACTCTGGATTAGATTTTATATCATTTTACTTTGTTTCATTTTATCTTACGTGTGCTCCTCATTTTTCTTCGAGCTCGCAGGTAGTGACTTCTCATTATCTTTCTGATCTCATTTCTTGTTTTTCACTCTTTATTCTTGTCTTGTGATGACTGTAGGTTTGTCTAGTTTTCTCGACGTTGACCAAGCATAGAGCTGTAGTCTTACGCGAAAACTTGTGCCCTCAGGTTAGTAAAGGGTGTCGAAAAGAATCAATTTTATATCATTTTACTTTGTTTCATTTTATCTTACGCGCGCTCCTCATTTTTCTTCGAGCTCGCAGGTTTGTCTAGTTTTCTCGACGTTGACCAAGCATAGAGCTGTAGTCTTACGCGAAAACTTGTGCCCTCAGGTTGTTTCTTGACTAGAACTACAGACTCGAATAAGCAGTGTCACCCTTAGGATTCTTTTGAATCAGTTCGTCAAGAACTTTATAAAAGCATATGCAGCTGCGGGATCATCCTCTAGATTCGGAGGATTGTCCAGAGGTTCTGCCTTCAAGCTTGAATCGATCACATTTGAGAAACCTGACACATCTGACCATTCCCATTCTAGACCTCTCTTGTATTTTCTAGTGCCATAATCTTTATCTAGCATCTCTCTAGTTATATCTTCTTTGAACGCAGCTAGCTCTGGGGGCATGTCAGAATAAGGAGGTCTTGTTGTGGTAATGTAGTGTAAGGTAGTCAAAGATCATTACTAAGTGGTGTTATGTGTTTGAATGGTTGCAGCGTGTTAAGGGTGAGATGCGGACATCTACCCCTTTTGGGAATTGTTCCTTATCTTTTGGGAAAGGTGATTCAAGAGTGAATTGATTACATGAGTACTCAAGGGGTGGTTTTCATATTGAGATGTATCAAGGGATAATTTTTTTTCAGGGTCTCTTATTATATTTTGTTTTTTCCCCCTTTCACTTTCTGATTCTTTTTGTGTCAAAAAGAATTAGTAAGTCTCTCATTATTATCATCAGATTTCTTCTCTACCAAATCACTAATGTTATCTATCTTTATCTTTTTGTCTGGATTAAGTTCTCAGATCATCACTACTTTTTGTGTCTCTTTACTTATCCTGTTCCACATGCCACTCTTCATTTCCTTCAAGCTCGCAGGTAGATCTTTTTGTGTTCTTTCTTTTTCTCTTTAGTTAGAGTAGAGTCTGATAGTTTCTTTCTTATCTTTTCTCTGATTTTTCCTTAACCTGAATAGGTCAGTATCCTGTTCTTGGCGTAGACCAACATGTTGCTTAGAAGTTGTCTAACGCGGAACTGTGCCCTCAGGTTCGTGTTGAAAAGAATTAATCATCACTACTTTTTGTGTCTGTTTACTTGTCCTGTTCCACACGCCGCTCTTCATTTCCTTTGAGCTCGCAGGTCAGTATCTTGTTCTCGGCGTAGACCAACGTGTTGCTTAGAAGTTGTCTAACGCGGAACTGTGCCCTCAGTTTTCCAATTACTCCACTTCTAGCGTAGTTCACGTACTGGTCCTCCTGTCCGAGTCATTCAAAGAATTCTAGCAAATCTTTTCAGGTCTAGACTTAGAAGTGGGTCGTTTGTCGGTGGGCTTCGTGACAGTCAATAAAGTTTCAGACACCATGAATCCTAGTACATTTGCCATTGTCTGGGCATTTCCCCAAGTTCCATCCTCCGCAGATCTGTTGATTACACGGTAATTGGCTCATGTTCTTGATCTTGAAAGTACCTTGGGAAGGGCCTTTTTGGATCTTAGGCCTATTGCTGATTGTCTTCAAAGAAAACTGATGGGCAGAGGTAGATTGGTGGGGGGGTGAGGCTCCCAAACCATACGTCTTAAGTCTTGGGAGGGCCAAGCAAGCTGTTTAATGTGATCGACTTCATTGCTGCCATAGTTGGCAAAGGATAGGTAGGGCTTTGCGGCGAAAATCTTGTGCATTTCCGCATCATAGGTGATGATGGTCTGCTTCCCTAGTTATTGTATGAGAGAAAGAATGTATATGTATAAGTTATAGTGAGTATGGTCACCTATGCTAACTGTTATGTATCCTGAACCTCCTGACATGAAGGTTCTCCATATGAGAAGAAAATAAGTGAACTGTCATTTTACTCACCCGTCTGGTAAACACAATTTCCAACGACTTAAGATGTCTGGTATACTTCTTGAAAGAAGCCGTGGCACATGGCTGCACTTGCGCAGATCATATGTGTCATCAACATATAGGAAAAGACTAGCTGAATTGGCCGGCGGGCGCCGCACTCACAGAAAGGGCTTATCTCACTTCAATTCATGGTGCACACAGCAGGATATGCTGGATCATATG
>NW_006769066.1:0-8941 GCF_000204055.1 Melampsora larici-populina 98AG31 | reverse complement strand
GACAAAATACAAGGAAGCATGTATTGGACAGGAATATCAAATACAATGTATATGTATATTCATAAAGATTGAAGATACTCAAGATCCAACTCTTGAATATAGTACAAAAATAATACTTGTGTGAGTTTTTTTCAAACCTCAAAAACTCAGTCAATGCACATCATGAAGGTTAATAGACTATATATCCTTGGTGGGGAGATTCAGGAGCAGTTTTTTACAGATTTGTGATGTAATAATGTCAAGATACTAAACCTTACGAGTTATAATCTTCATGAGTAGGCAAAGATCATTTTCCCAAATTCTGGTTGTGTTTAGAAGAGGAAATGAATTCAGTACGATGATGCGAAGGTGAAGAGGTGTGTGTGGAAATGGTAGTGTAGGAGGTTGACCAGAGGGGTTAGCTTGGTTATGTCAGTTGAACTAGAAGTACAAATTGGGAAATGTGAATCAAGGGGTGGATCAGAAATTTTCTTACGGGTTATTTGTTCTCTTTCTGATTTTCGTTTTCCCCTCTTTCTGATTCTTTTCTTGTCAAAAAGAATCAGTGAGTCAATTTCCACTTTGTTTTCTCTTGATTGTTTTCTCTCACTATAACTAACATTTCTTCAATCTTAGATAAATATTGTTATTTCTGTTTTATCTAATTTCTTCTTACGCGTGCTCTACACAATCTTTTTTGAGCATTGCAGGTAGCTACTTCTCTCCACTAAAGTCTTTATCAAAAACTAGTATTGATCTTTATCTTTCATAACCTTTATTACTTTGTCTTCTTGTGATTGTTAGGTTAGTGCTTGTTATCTTGTAGACTTGCTAGATCCGCTGTAGTCTTACACAGATACCTGTGCCCTCAGGTAAGTTGTCGAAAAGAATCAATAAATATTGTTATTTCTGTTTTATCTAATTTCTTCTAACGCGTGCTCTACACAATCTTTTTCGAGCATCGCAGGTTAGTGCTTGTTATCTCGTAGACTTGCTAGATCCGCTGTAGTCTTACACAGATACCTGTGCCCTCAGGTTTTCTCTGAACTACACACGTTTCAGTAGCAGTCTGAATAGGTTTTGATTCTTAAGGAATCGAAAGCACAAACATCAACTAGAATTTATAAATAAAACATCATCTTAATTTTGGTGGTTTCAAATATTTTGTTGGTGACTGATCCATAACATCTTGATAGCAGACACATGTTATTTTGAAAACATATTGAAATTACTTGAAAACACTTTGAAGACATGACACACACCGGGATGCCAGTGATCATTAGTTGGGGGCTGTGAGTGGTTTGTCATCCTAGAACCTACCATCAACAAGGTCATCCAACCAACACACAAACTGTACCGTAGCGCAGTGGAAAACGGTCCCGGCGGCGGTGCGGTACGGTTTGAATTCAAAACCTCACCGTAAGCATAGTGAAGTCACTATAACTATCCGGTCAATCTCATACTACGGTGAGGTCACACCGTAGTGGGCCGTACTGTAGCGACCGTAGTCACCGTAGTCTACGAGTGCACAACGGTCAATCAAGACCAAAAATTAATTTATTTAGCGATCTGACAAAGAATCCGCACACCTTATTATTAAATGAATGAATGAATAGTATAAAATAAAGAAACAAAAACGAAGAAACACAATAGCCAAATCAAAAGAAAAAAACAACAAAACTTGAATGAAACATGAGTAATTGAAGCCACCATCAAATCTCTTTACTCTTCTTTTTTCCTTCTTGCTTTTCATGATCTAATAAGTAATTTACTGCCTCCTGAAACTTCCCAGAAGGCACTGCCTTGTTCTTCAACCACTCTCGGCAAGCAACAGATTGTGATATGGTTGAAGGCTTGATTGAGCCTCGGCTTGAAACTGCAATGTCGGCTGCGGACGAGAAGGTGCGCTCGACCGAGCACGATGTGCCAGGCAGAGATAAGTAATCTCGAGCCATGGTGGCTAATATTGGAAAAGCATTTTCGTTATTCTACAAAGACAGATCAAAGATCAGTAAATATTATAGAATGAGAGTAATTTTGTACTCACTGCCCACCAGTCAAGCACACTGGTTCCTTTGCCAATTGGGTTTGCACCATCAAGATAGCGTTTCAATTCAAGTTGAACATCTTGAGCAGCTTCAGTCGCTAGTCCAGCTGGAAACAGATTGTCTTCCTCATCATCACTCTCGTTTGGTTGATTTCCAGCGATGATTTCAACGGAAGGTGCACGCGGAGTTTGCATGTCTTGAGCATACTGAGAGAAAATCGATTCGATTGAGTTTTGTGCCTGAATAGCCACATCAGGGTAGAACTTAGTAAGATAGTTCATCCTGTGTCGAGGGTTGAGGATGGTTGCGATCTGGACAACCTCCGTCCCCGCGGCCTCGTCGGCGTACTGCTTGAGATGCTTGAGCATCTCGGTGATCATCGCGTCAAGGCTGGAATAGGTGCTGTTTTGTTGTAGTGTAAGTAATTCCGACTGTACCTTACGATATTCAGATAAGACTTTGCATCCAGAGGGAAAGTCCCCTTCCATTCTTTTAGTGGCACGCTCAAATACCTAGATCCAATGGTTTTGAATCAGAGTAGTGAGTAGTCCATCAATATAAAAGATATTTGAAAGTAAAAACAAACACACCTCTAGGACTTGATTGACCGAGCGCACTGCATTCCATTCTTCTTCTGAGATACTCAATCCTCGGAAGAAGTGATTGGTCTTCGAGTCGGTATGTAGCATTCCGTTAATGATCTATTTCTCAAAAAAAACAATTGTTCAGATAACTATATCAATCAAACAATAGTGAATTACCTCATTCCCAGCTGCTGCACGCCTTCGGCTATCGGCCTTGGCATTCCACCTTACTCCCCATCCGTGAATGATGCTTTTGAGGCCTTGGGCTTTGGCACGTGTGTTAAACCATTGCCGGCGCGAGGAGCTCGAACAGATCAAAGAGATCACCTTATCACACTGGAGTCCATACTATCTAAAGTCAGCTGATAGCTTTCTATGAATGAACAAGAAAACAACAAACTGACCTTCAATAACGCACGTTTGACTAGCTCGGTCGTTTCGCTGGGTTCTATGTTGTCGGCCTCGTCGTCTTCACCATCGGCATTGATAGATGTACGTTCTAAACCTGCGTCATCTTCATCAGACGATGACTGAATTGCCACATCGTCTTCTCCAGCGTTGAGGACTAATGTTGGTATTGGGACAGCTGACCCGGGTTGAGTTGTAGGTTTGACATGACCAGCCGGGATATTCATCGTCTTGAGGCCGTGCTTAACAACAAGCGCGAGTTTATGACAATAGCATCTAACATGATTGGCGGCAGAATCCCAGAAGACTGGATCGTCTGTTTTCATAAACATCTTTTCAAGTTCATCCGCCATAGTCTTGTTGTTAGCACCCGAGTCTGTAGTTTGTGCTAATACCTAATAATTATATCACGATGTCAGAATTTTGTATACAAATATATATAGAAATAGAAAAGAAAAAGATAAGTTGAAAGATAAACTCGCACATACCTTCTTATGAAGTCCATGTTTGATCAGAAACTTTCCGACTGGTCTGGCGAGCAGGGCACCACAGTGGTGCCAAGTTACCAACTTCAATGTAAGATGACTGGATTGAAACTTCCAGTTGGAGTCAATCCAAGTTGCGGTCACCCCAATAAACGCTAAACGGTTGCCTTTTCACTACAAGAAACATAACATTTTCTGGGCAGAAAAATAAATTATTTGTATACAAACATCTGGAAAGGGCAGAAAGAGAGCAAAAAATATGAAATAATATGCATCCTGTTCCTTGGTTTTAGATCTCCAATCTGCATATTTTTCCGTATTTTTAGGGTTCATATTGGTGAGTGTACTAACAATAAACCCTCATAATCATCAGATTACCACCTGTGACAGATGCTGGAGTTTGGCTGATCAGTGCCGAGAGAAAATTTTGATTACTACAAAACCCCATACCTTTGTCAATTATGGCTCAAAACACTCGATTTTGGGTGCATCGGAAAGCTGGTATTTGCCTGAAGATAGTTCATAAATGAAGCAAATACGTGGCGGGCCTGCAAAGAAAGATATCCCCGATGAAATTGAATTTCACATATCATCAAATAGAATGGCAGTCATTGGGATGACACATTTTGTGTCAAAATGAAAGTTGTAGGTCAGGAATTCAGATTCCTAATGCACCTAAAATCAAGTGTTTTGAGCCAGAATTGACAAAGTTATGGGGTTTTATAGTAATCAAAACTTTCTCTCGGCACTGATCAGCCAAATTTCATCATCTGTTACAGGTGGTAACCTGATGATTATGAGGGTTTATTGTTAGTACACTCACCAATATGAACCCTAAAAATACGGAAAAATATGCAGATTGGAGATCTCAAACCAAGGAACAGGATTCATATTCTTCCATATTTTTTGCTCTGTTTCTGACCTTTCCAGATGTTTGTATACAAATAATTTAATTTTCTGCCCAGAAAATGTTATGTTTCTTGTAGTGTTTGTTGTCCATCCGTCGTGGACAAGGCATATCTTGCTTTTGTTATCCTGAGTGTTCATCATCAAAAACTTATCAATTACATGATGTGTTTATATTCAAAAGAGAAATGGACGTACTTTGATCTTGCTGATCAGCTCGTCATACATAGAAGAGTACAACTCTTTTGCTGTTGTGGCTGCCCAGGTCGAGCTCCTCAGATCGGCCTTAGAGTGGGTGAGGTGGAATGCTGCCCTAAGAGTCGGGTCTTGAAAACGAACCCATGGAAGGGCGTGACGCAAGACCCAAATGACCAATAGGACGTTCAGGATATCAACACTGAATGGTGGTCTGTTGATGAAGGAGTTCATCAACGCCGCGGATGAATTGGTGGCTGATGACTGGCTGGAAAGGTCGCGTGCTTTTTTCCGTTCTTGATATGTTGGTGGAAGTCCGTGATCTTTCAACTTCAATGCATTGGGACGACCAGGACAAGGAATTCGATTTTTGCCGCCATCTCAATGTCCATAGAGGTTGCTGTTGCCATCAATGCCGCGTGCAAAGGTCTCGGGACAAAATTTGCATTCGTAACCACGGAGCACACCTATGGGCTGTTCAAGAAAAGATAAACAGGAGTCAGTTACAACATTCTGATGTTCAACAAATTGAGGAATTATCGAACATCATCAATGAGCTGTACAGGTTCCGGTTTATAGTATGTCAGAAGGTGTGTGACCGCCTTGCTTTGTGTTCTGAAAGCCTTAGTGATAGGCACTTTGGGGCTTCCTTGATCGACATCGACGTCTTTGGGTACAGTAAAGTCCTGAAAAGTAGAAAGTTATCAGTAAGGACTCGGATAACATAATTGAATCAAAATGACAAAATGAATTAATGACTTAAACTTACAGTAACTTTGGCCCGAGTGTTTTGTTTCTCATTGCCAGTCTTTCAAGGCTTTTTCAAAGGTTGAGATCGGGCATTGCCAGTTGCTGGACGCTTCTTTGATTTTGATTGGGTGGTGGGGGTATGAGGGTCGGGAATCGGATCTTCCTCCTCTTCGGTTTGATCCTTGCCGTCAGTTTCATCATCTTCATCAGGCCGATACAAGGATTGACGTGAGTCTGATGAAGTAGGTACGAAACCAGAATCGCGACGAGCAGGGCTTCGATGAAGTGAGCGTCGAGATGGCCCAGGGCTAGGTGGTTGGGATTCGGACGTTTGAGTGGAAGGAACACCCAGAGTGGAGCTAGTAGCGGATAAGAATGTTGCCATTGTATCAGCCTCTTGTGTTGTTGCGTGGTTTTGGGGCATAAAGAAGACCAATAAAAAGAATGAAATGATTGAAGTATCGAAGACAAATAAAAAGAATGAAATGATTGAAGGATCGATTGCGAATTTTTTGATAGGAGGACGTACTTATGATCCCTTGCTTGATGGTTTGTGTTGCACAGCCACGCTACGATATCTAGATTGGGATTTAGATTGTCACGACGCAGGGATAATGGAAACATCTTGCCCAATTGGGAAGGTGAGGTATATAGCAGAAAGAAACCGTAGTGACCGTAGGCCACTCCGGACTACGGTGAGTTTACCACGAGATTGCTGAGCAGCGGTGAGGTAACCCCCCCATACCCTTCCAAGTTTACCACACTACGGTGCGGTCGGACCGTAGCCTGTCGGACCGCAGCCTACGGTGCCCAGACCGTACCGCACCTCACCGTTGCCCGTTTTTCATTGCGGTTCGGTTTGTGTGTTGATCCAACTCTATACTTGAACAAGGATCAAGAGTTCATGGTGAAACTCATTGATGCCAATCCAAGGCTGTTTCTCAACAAAGTCCAAGCTGCAATGTACAACTTCAATTTAGTTTCCTCTCTCTTTTACCTTTCACTTTGTTTCTTCTCTTGTTTTCTCTTTGCTCCTTCAGAATTGTGATTTTTTCTTCTTTTGCTTTTGATTATTCCTGTATCCTCACTGGCACCATTACTGATCTCACCCCTTGCTCAAGTCTTTCTTATAGGGTGGGAAAAAATAATAATGTATACATATACATCATCACAACATCAGATACATGTATTATATGGAGGCCTTAGACATAAACCTAGCCACCGTAGGGTTTGTTTGTCAACAAGCACACACCAACTCCCTTTGAGGCAGAAAGGGAAGTTGTGCACGCTTGTTGACAAGCAAACGCTACCCGGACACGGTGAGCGGTTTTAATCTACTCTTTGATTGCCATGCTCATCTACTGGCTCCTCAGAGAACACAAGACTGACCTTGCATTCTATTTCTTTGAAGCTAGGTTAGCACTTTCATTTTTTTTATTCTTTTATATTATTTCCTTCATTCTTGATTACATTTGTATAGTACTGTTGAGGGAACTCAAGACTGATCTTGCATCCTATTCCTTTGGAGTCAGTCAGATCCTAGTAATTATTGTACCATACACACTTTGGTTCCAGAATCAGCAAGTCCACCACGTGGCATCAGACCCTCAGTTCCCTCCGTGAGATTCATTTGTAGTGAGGAAATTCCAGTCCTTGACGCTTTGGCACCCTTCTGAGCCCCCCAGATCACCTTTTGTCACCAACAACCCCTCAAACCCCTTTGTTTTGCCCCTTCTGGCTGGACCGTGAGCACAACGCTCAGGTTAAGGCAGGTTCCCGTCACTATTCTCACAAATTTTGTGACTGGAACGGGTTTTTGACCGTCATCCCATCAGAATACCTGGACAGGTTTCCAGACCCATCCGAGGCCGAGGAACTTTACCCCCTGGTGTAACCAATGCTTAAACATCCCTTCAACTTGCTATGTAAGTACATAAAAAAGTCTACATAGTCTACTTCTAAACTATATTACATATGTAAGTACTCAGTTCTGTTTCTTCGACATGATCTTTTAGCATGTGCGTATGGAAAAAGAAGAAAGAATCAAATACTCGTGGGGATAGTGATGTAATGTTGAGGTAGATTGAGGTATGAAATATAGGATAATTCAATTCACGATTTCCGGAGATTTCCGGTCACGGTGCTAATTCCGGTGATTGTGATAGCCGAGTAGTAAATTGTATGGATTGATTGTGTTTAAGTTTAACCCTTTTGCACCTCTCGTTACCTGTTTACCTCAATCGATTGAGTTGAGTTCGACTCCAGTGTTACTTTACTAATTATCCTTACATTACTTCTGCTCTGGTCAGTGAATTTCAGTATCCTAGACATGACTTCTTAATGATAGCTTTTTGATTGATTTCCATACTGACTGAGTTGATCGACAATCTTTTGGATCATGGTTGACTATTATCAATAGAAGTTTGTAAGATACGCTTTCGATCAAGAATAATCGGGGTTTATTGAGACTCTTGACTAACAAAAGACGACCTAGTAGAATTGGAAAGTGAAGAGGTTGTACAAGTTGAAGTGTTTCAGAAGGTAAGTGACGTCATATTTGAGGTGGTCATGTAAACCTAATTCGATCACTTCCTATCACCTTCACCATTCACTCGTCTGATTCATTTTTTCATCTCAGATTCTTTTAACTTGACCAGAGTCAATCGAATCGAAAGACTATCCTAATCTCACTCTTGTTTACCATCAAGAAGCTTTATCAGTCTAGTCTCACGACTTTCCATCACATCCAGGATTTTCTTTAGCCCTCTTGACTTGAGTTTACAAGATGAGTCGTCCGACTAAAGTTACGATGCCAACGGTTAATCCCATTCAAGAATCCTTCTCGAATGGTGGTCACGGCGGAATCGATATGAGAGGTGGAAAGACTCACTCGAGTCAAGCTTCAAGGAGTTCGATCATTAGGGATTTCTCAAAGTTTTGTCCATTCCCCACACCTGGTCTTAAAGAACATAATCATTTTGCAGAATATAAATCTGTAGAAGAACAACGTATAGATGAAGATATTGCAAAGCTTAAGCATTGGAAACGATGGGGTCCTTATCTATCTGAACGACAATGGGCTACTGTTCGAGAGGATTATAGTGAAAACGGAGATGCTTGGACTCATTTCCCCCATGAACATGCTAGAAGTCGTGCTTATAGATGGGGTGAAGATGGTCTTGGTGGAATCTCTGATAATCATGGTCGATTGGCTCTCTCTTTTGCACTCTGGAATGAAAAGGATCCGATCTTGAAAGAACGTTTGTTTGGGGTCACTGGTCATCAAGGCGAGTTCCAAGGCAGATCATGTTGCTCCAATTTTGGTTTTCCTACTAACCTTTCAATTTTTCCCTTAATCTTTCCACGCAGGCAATCATGGAGAAGACGTAAAAGAGGTCTACTATTACCTTGACTCATCTCCGACGCATTCTTATATGAAGTATCTTTATAATATCCTCAAAGAGAGTTTCCATATGCACAACTCGTACGCGAGTCAGCCAATCGAAGTAGAGATGTAGGTACTTACAAGTACAGTTTACGGTGTCCGGCATACCGTGAACGCCCGGGCAGAAAACCCGCCCCCCCC
>NW_006769065.1:0-8943 GCF_000204055.1 Melampsora larici-populina 98AG31 | reverse complement strand
GGGGACCCCACGTTCTCATAGATCCATCCTTGCACCCAGCGGCATATTCGACCGATAGTGGAGATATCACGCCCAAAGATTTGCGAAAGATCAAAATAACGGGAAGGGGTGGCCAATCGAGCCATGTAGATGGCGAGGGCGGTGGTACCAACCTCCTTAGCCCGATTCGGAAGTACGATCGAATCCGGAAAACCACCCCAGTGGTGAATTTCCAAGATTTCGTCAGGGTAGAATCGAGTTGTGAGCTTGCTGATGTGCGGGTGCCAGGTCGCAACGTTGACTCGTCGACTCGACAAGTCGGGAAGTGGGTCACCTCCTCGCCGTTCGATTTCGTGCAAGTATTGGAGAATTTCACGAAGTTCTTCTAATTCATATAGATACCACCAGAGGAGCAAGTCGTGCGAATGACGCAGGGCTGGAGACCTGACCGGGAGTCCATTTGGTTGAAATATTAAGTGGTTGTCTTCCATGTTGACGAAATCGACTTGTAATTGGTGAACTGAGAGGAAGGAAGATGGAATCGGTATACAGGGGATCTGATCCGTTAGAGAACATCCGTTCAGAGAACAAGCTCAGCATTGACGCTGAGCTGTCAATCATTGGACATCTCGATACCTAGGCATGGTTTTAGATAGGTAGGGGTGTGACATGCTGTAGCATGTCACATGTACTCTAAGTGAGATCATCCACGATCACCCGCAGATCCCAAAGTAAAAAATCACTTTAAAAGTGCTTTACCATACTAATAACGAGCGCGAACCACGGAATCCGCGCCTCGTCTCTATTAACGTTAGTGATACATTTGTGAATAGCAAACAAAAAACCAAAATATTTATCAAAAAAAAACGGTTATCGGGGATCGAAAAACAATTTTTTTGAAATAGTGATCGTACCCAGTATAACTCAACTGTAGCTAATATTTTTATATCAATCCGAATTAAAAAGATCGTGTAATCAGATGTCGAGATACCGTGCTCGTTCTATGGCCAGATGAGTAGGAACTGACCCATGTAACATCAAGATCTTTGGTAAGGGTTTCGTGGCACTCATCTCGAGATCAAGATATTCGAGTTGTGAAGTTGAAGTTGAAGTTGACGCTACGGTGGCTGTGGAGCGCCAAATGAGTCAAACAAAACCCCCAAATGCAAAACTTTCACATGAAACTCCCCCAGGAAGCCCCGTTGAGCGTGTCCTGACCCCGAGTCCGCTACCCAGAATAACGCTGTGCCCGTCATCACTCTCCGTGCTCAATGACTGTGATTCCAACTGAGCCGACTCGATCTATGGACGTCTTTCTTTTCTCCATTCCAACTACCTGATATCTATTAAGAGAAATTGTGAGGAGGGTGTTACAAGAGTGTCTGCATATAGAAAGATTCCTTTCGAGGGATCCCCTGAAAAGCCAAGCAGGGTCGGTTGATTGAGAATTCTATCGCATTGATCAAATTATCAATCACAATCACAAGATTACACGGTGACGGTGGTTGCTATTGCTGTGATGTGTTTGGATAATCATCATTGTAATATAAAAAATACCCTGATGATGCTTTTAAGAATCTTCGTTTGATGAAAAGTGACCTTCACAGGTCTTGGGTAGAACAACCACATCATTTCTCCGATAGCCGTCTTTCTGTGCCATGTCCTGCACTTGCTAGATGGCACTTTGGGAATTATGATAAATAAAGAGTGGCATAGAAATGAAAAAAGAAAGCTGAATGATGGAATGATGGAATGAAATCGAGTGAAATGAAGGGACTTTTTGGTCCGGGCAGCGGACCTTGGCGGACCTAGGATCGGGACACGTCCCCAAAGGGCTTTCTGGGGGAGTTTCGTGTAGAATTTTGCATTTTGGGGTTTTGTACGGTGGCCGAGGAGCGCCAAATGCGCCATAACCTCAAAATACAAAAATCACACATGAAACTCACCCTGAAAGCCCCGCCAAACGTATCCCGACCCAAGTCCGTGGCGCCGGACCAGAAGCTCTTACTTTGATCCTCTTAAATCCTTTCACCAATTTTTATTTTCCAGATCACAGTGAAGGAGTTGTTATAGTGAGCCTTGTAAAAGACTTGTAATTGGTCCACTCATGAACTACTCCAGTTGTTGTTTATAAGTACAATGGTTTAAAAGCAACATTTGTGGCAGCTTTGATTGATCCGAAGGAACGATCAAATTTTTCAAAGCCTCATGATATTGCCCTTTGTATTCATTGTAACAGTCTTATTCATGACAATGATGTTTCTTTAAGTACTGACCCGGTGATTTCAAAGTACTATTGGTGGCAGACATGACAGATCTATGATGACGTCGATTTACATCGAGCTGGCTGAGGCTGGCTGTCATCTGCACTCCTGGAGTTTGGAGTGATGACCCCGGCGCCACGGACTGGGGTCGGGATACGTTTGGCGGGGCTTTCAGGGTGAGTTTCAAGTGCGATTTTTGTATTTTGAGGTTATGGCGCATGTGGCGCCCCTCGGCCACCGTAGTTTTGACTGATTTGGCGCTCCACAGGACGCCAATTGTGTGGAAAGCTGAGGAGAGTGGTGTGTCCTGAGTCCTGACTGTCCAGGTTCAGACGGACTGATGATTGATCCGATCAGCCGAGGCATTCACTCAAAGGGCTTCTCTCGGGGCTTCCATTCGAGGACTCCGTGGATATTTGTTTGGATCTCGATCAATGCGATCGAAGGGACGATGTCCAACGCAGACAACTTTTAGAATACCCAGAACAAATGGAGGTTAGGATGCTGATTTAGTGGAAGAACACATACTTTTGCAAAATCATGAAGTTAATCTTTGAATTATGATTCTCGATCAAGTCCTTCATCTTTAGTTCGATCCTACGCCTCGGGTCTACCAGCCAACCGGTGATCAGAGAAGTTGACATATTGAAGAAGTGCTTTGCATCTTTGATCAAGATATTCTGGACAATAACAACATACACAACAGCAATAGTGCTCCAGTGAACTTCTGCGAAAAAGTAAAAGAAGCCTCGTCGATAAAGGAACATGACACGTTCCAATTAATATAGACTACAGCCTGCCACAGGTCAGATAAACAGCGCCGCGCAAGCTGATGCACTTGTGCTTGTGCGTGCTGGATAGCCCAGAGACACAGCGGCTATGGGCATGTATTCACTGTATGGCTGCAGTGTGCACTTTTGAAGCTCATGATGATTGATCCATTGCAAGTTACTTGGTACTTCAAACCACAGATGCCCCCAATTGGCATTCACCTGCAAACTCACATCTTTTGGAGAGGTTCCCTCATGTCTGACCCCCAAGGTAATTCCAATGATTGGTGCTGGGCATAGTGCACTCATTGTCTAATACATATTGGGCTTTGAAAATGTGTAACCAGGAGATCTCTTCAATTTTAATTTCATCTCCTGAAGAATAAAATATCAAATTGCATCACACCCGCTGGACCTCTTTTAGGAGTAGATGAAGACACATTTGTGTACTTTGTCTACGACCAATATCTTTGACGAGGAATATTGTTGTTGAAATACGCCCGGAGCAATTTTTGTCCTGTGATGCTTGTAGCTACTCTGTTTTTGCGTACATCAAGCAAAGAGATTAGTGCATCTGTACACCCATGCTGACAACAACAGCCACCCTGTTACACAAGGCCTACTCTTGCCTTCAAAATCTTTTTTGACACAATCAACAAACAACACTTTGACCGTTAGGCTCTCCTGAACAATTGAGCAGGTGGAGGAAGTCTAGATGTAGCAGTATCCTTGCTCAACTTGTCATTGTGATGATAGAGGTTTCTTTTGTGTCATCATTGTATGAAGTAACTTGAATATTAGAAGCACTCTGTACATTGTACTTACTTTAAGGCCCAATTGGCTACTTCAACCCAAGAATATCACCTGATGAGCAAATATCATCCTGCACTCTCTTCAAAGGTCGCATGGTAATATTGTGAATTGTGAAATTGGATGACCAAAAATAGTAATAAGAAGTCGCCAGATCTCTTGATGACTTGTTTGTTGGACTTATATGTTTGATAGAAACTATGGTTGGTAGTGCCAAGAAGCGTCAAAGGTTGGACCAGCAGGTATTACTCTGCCAACTTGAGGCCGAGCCACAAAACTCACTGAATTTGGGAGCCAAGGATACTGTTGGATTCCTGACATTAATGGCAATCCAGATATGCCATTGGAAATTAAATTTTGGACTTCTTGTTTTAGTTGGTTTCTACAACATAACCAAATCTTGTGTTGAAGTGTAGTTTTTGATAAATATCCAGTCCAAGATTTGACACTTCTTGGCACTAGCAACCATATGAATCAATTGTATACTTACTAGTAAGTGACATCACTTTGTTCCTCTAGAGACCCTTGGCCAGAGTTATTTGTGACATAAATCAGCTTTGATTTCTGACTTAACTACTCCTGATGCATGTGTGTTTGTGATTCCAAGGTGAGGGACAACCAGGTAGCTAGGAATTCATAAAGTGTCACAAAATGTACAATTCAGGTCATGATGGAAAAGTTCAAAAAGGGAGCTGATATAGATGTTGAAAGAAAATATAGAGATATTTGTCCAAATTCTTGTTGATATACTGCCCTCATACAATTTGTCCAAATACCTTGATATTAAAGAACTCATTTATGGTTTTGACCAAGGTAGAATGGATTTTGGTGTAGTATACAATTACATATTGTTTTCTGTAGTAGCCACACTGGCCCTTGGCTTTGATTTTATGGGATTTGGCTTCATTCAGATGCAAATGTTTTTCCTTGAGTAGGAAAGGCTACAGGTCTCTTTATGCCTGTGAAATGTATCTTGGTTTTGCACAGTATGATAGACTGAGCATTTGCTATACACTCATGAAGTTTTAAAACAACTTAGAACACCTTGTGCAACTCACTTCATCACTTGAGAACAGGCTAAGGCTATCTCTATAGGAGTACTTATTATTCAGATCTTGGATGACCTTGCAAAAGCAAAGGAAGTCAACAGTGTAAATCACGTTAATTGTGAAAGATCTTTTGCTAAACTAACAGAGAAATTTGACTTGCTAGCACACCTGTTGAGGAACAAGCACAACATCACAGTCAAGTCACACATTGTGAATTTTTGAGCATTGCACCTCCAAAGACCGCTTGGTTAGTTTTTTGATGAACAAAAGTTGGTTTGTCTTATACTTTACTTTGAAAACTTGAGTTATTACTACAGTCACTGCTCAACTCCAAGAGGGTGAATGCTTTTGAATACATTGGAGGTAGCTTACAAAATGAATCACATCTCAAAAGACATTTGTCTTTGTCTACATTGTGAAAGAATTTCAGTTTACATTTCTGATAATGTTCAAAGGATATAAATCACTACCAGCATCAGCTGTGGAATCAACTGTAGTGGATTGAGTCTGTACAGCCTTTGCCTTTTTTTGAATTTTGAGGACACATAATCAGCATCTGTTTATGTATTTTGATTGTTGCTAATCAGCCAAGGCCTCAGCACTACATCTTGTCTATTTAATCCTTTGGGTTTCCTCTAACCATTTACAAGGTGTACCCTTAATTCTCATATCACTTGAACAACAATCTTACCACCTTTGCTTGATCTATTACCTCTTTCCATCCTCAATAAACTATCACATTTGGTCTCACCACCTTGTATCATTTAGTCATGCTCCCCAACTACTAAAACTACTCTTCACCAAAATTACCTACTCCTTTAGTTACTAAATCAACTTCCAACTCAAGTGCTCAAATCAATTTCCACCCAATCATACTCCCTGATTACTCTGACAACTCTTTACCAAATTCTAATGCTCCTTTAATTACTAAAAAAGCTATTCCAACTTACAACTCAAGTGCATGCATTGATCTTAATTTATTTGTGCTCTCTGATTACTCCAACAACTCTTTGCCAAGCTCTCCTGCTCCTTTAATTACTAACAACAATGCTTCAACTTCCAACCCAAGTGCTCAAATCAATACTCATCCATCCATGCTCCCTGATTACTCCAACAACTGTCAACCAAATTATCCCCTTCCTTTGATTACTGTGAACCATACTCCACCTTCCAATCCAAGTGCTGAAATTAACTCTCCACCTTTCAGTCCAGGTACTTTGCCAGCCAAGCTCAAATTTCCCCCTGAAATCAAAGCCTTGCCAAAGATTGGTCTGGCTGATTTTGGGTCAGTTCATAAAGCTAGAATTGAAGGATCTCTACGTGCAATCAAGGTTATTTATAGATTTGATAAAAAAGACAAGGATATAACCACATCAATTCACAATGAAGCTGTTGTCTTAACAGAATGAAATTATCCTTGCATCATTCAAGCTTTTGATCATTTTTACAATCCTGAGAATCTTTACATTGTTCAAGAATTTGCTTCAAAAGGAAATCTTTTTAAGTTTATTGATGGGAAGGAAATCAGCAAGAAGAAAGCAAGATCAATTATATCGGATATAGGTAGTGCTCTTAATGATTACATTCATTCTAACAATATTATTCATTGTGATGTTAAGCTCAACAATATCCTAATTATAAATGCCAACAACCAGATCAAGCTAGAGGACTTTGACCTGGCTAAAAGTACTGTGGATGGATTTGCTTCTGGTGATATCAAAGCTCCTGAAATCCTCATGCAAATTCTGTACACAAAAGCAGTAAACTAGTGGGCAGTAAGTATCATGTTATGTCAAATAATTGATCAAAATCATCCTTTTGGGCAAGGTATGTCTTTCATTATCCTGATATCCTCTTCCTGTATTCTATGATTTGCTACTGACTTTGATATCTGTTTTATCATTCTGAATTTTTCCCTCAGTCAATGAACCTCTGCAGCACAAGGTCTTAAAGTCAGATCCAGTTATTTCTTTATCTGGTTCTTATATGGGTTATGAGTTGATTATGAAACTTTTACAAACAGATGTAGGCTTAAGAATAAATCCTTATAGCAATTTAGCTTCACAAGAATTCTTCACATATTTTTTTTGTTTGAAATATTCATTTATGGACAGCTTGAATATTTACATATCTCTTCTCATACTATATTTGAGAAATGTTTTAAATACAGTCACACTCACAAAACTAAGTATAATGAACTAAAAGTTAGGAGTGGCAAAAAAGCCCCTTGGTCTGAAACCAAGGGACAGTAAATTTCAATCATCCTAAAAACCTAACACCTCCCGGGGTGGACAGCGGAACACACTACACGTATTGTAAAAGAACCAAACTAAGAATGATAACTTAAACAAACGTAAAAACAACAAAATATATAATTTGATCTCTGAACTTCTTAAAAGAAATAAACCAAAGATAAATATAACATATATCACCTACAATCCCTAATATCAACTCATAACATAGACTCTTCAATAAAAAAGGGTGGAGAGGGTGGGCATCAAAAAACGCAACACAGACTGAGAAGTTTTGCGAGTGGAATGATGATAACGAAGAAAGGAAGAAAAGACGATGTGGTAAACAGCCAGTGACGTCACTTGAAATTTGGATTGAAGTAAGCAAAAGAATCCGACCCGTCAAATTCAACTTGTAATGTAAAACGTCCTGTTATTTAACATTCCTATCTGTTAATAACAAGTGACCAACTTCAAGAAATGTTTGAAATGTTTTTAAACCCAGTCACTCACAAACTTAGATAAAAAGACTTGTTAGTTAGGTGTGGCAAAAAGTCCCTCGGTACTCAGACCAAGGGACGGTTAATTTCAATTCATCCCTAAACCTAACACCTCACGGGGTGGCCAGCGGACAACAATGTTATAAAGCTCACACTAGAATGAAAAGCTAAAATAACGAAACTTAACGCCTAATGAGGATAATAATAAACACTAAAATAACCATATCAACATATCTCCTAAAAAGACCAGTACTACCATCAAAGTAACTATAACTGAATAATCAAACATAAAATAAAACCATCAAGTAAGGGAGGAGAGGGTGGTTTGAAAAAATTTCTTAACTCTTCAGAAAGATCACTAGCTAAGAGTTTGTGAGTGAGATGAGGGAAAGAAGTTGAATAGAAGAAACGGTAAAGAAGAGGAAAACGATTTATGACGTCAATCCAAAATCATCTTCTAATGTAAAAAAGATCCGACCCGTCGGAACATCATGTAATGTAAAGTCCTGTTGTTTTAACATTCCTATCTGTTAATAACAAGTGACCAACTTCAAGAAATGTTTTTAAACCCAGTCACTCACAAACTTAGATAAAAAGACTTGTTAGTTAGGTGTGGCAAAAAGTCCCTCGGTACTCAGACCAAGGGACGGTTAATTTCAATTCATCCCTAAACCTAACACCTCCTCCGACCCGCCTATCAAAAAGCGTAAAATCAAGAGTGGTGAAGTAGGGAGGAGAATAAAAATAACCATAAGAATGCCAATAAACATGTCAGCTTCCGAAAGAAACTCAATTATTCATGAATGAAATTATAAGAACAACCGGAAGCAAAAACGCCTATCCGAGTTTGACTTACTAATCAAAAACAACATTCGCACCGACATGAGAATCATGACCCACAATGTGGTTCTGAGACTCCGGTAAACGAAGAGCCGCATGACCTCGTATATAAATTAAAAACGCCTCAGATGACCAGCGCCCAGCGCTCTTAATATAATCTAAAGAGAAACCAGACTGCGCTAAAGTAGTAGCCCCCCCAGAACGGAGTGAATGGCCCGAAAATGTTTTGTCGAAAAAACCATGAAATCTTTTGAGGAACCAAGTCCTGGTTGGAGAAGAACCTTGAGAAGTTAAGAATAGAGCTGGGAGAGAGATAAATAATGAGTCTCTGGAACGAATATAGGATTGCAACAGTTTCACTGGACACGCAGTCGAATTATCGAATTGCTGAATAATGACCGGAGCTCCAAGAAAAGACCTGTTGCCTTTCGAGTACGGAAGAGAGTATGGAAATATCTGAAACATTTTGAGAATTCAATGAAGCACGGGGACTATTTCTT
>NW_006769064.1:0-8964 GCF_000204055.1 Melampsora larici-populina 98AG31 | reverse complement strand
TCACTGAATTCGAACAAACTAAGAACTCTCGAACTGCTGCCCTTGCTGCAGATGCTAACTCAGCCTCAGGTCCTAGTCCTCCAACGGACGCTCCTAAATACTCGGGAGCTTTCACCAAACGGGGTTAAGACCTTTACGTGAGTTTCTTTTCAAACATCCTCATGAATCCCCTCAACTTATCCTATCTCACCTAAGTAACTACTAACTCCAATCAAACCTTGACTGTTTCTTCTCTCTTTAACGTAACCCTCAACAATTAGTAGCGCCATCAAAAGCCTTAAAGAATCGCCAAGTACCTCATTACCCTTTACTCAAACTGTTTCTTCTTACTTTTCTTTCATGCGACCAATTATCTTCAACAGATAATCACCTGTTTACAACTATTGAAACATTAAATCCAACAAATAAACTTGTTGTCCTTTGTTTCCTCTTACCTGATTTCACTGCTCGTCTCATTTCAACGTCTTATGTTATAAGGTCTTTCTATCGAAAGATCTCAAATAATCTTCTCCTTTTTTTATATAGTTTCGAACCAAAATCAAACAAAAAATACTTGTTTCTACTAAGATCAAAATGATGGTCTTACCTGTTTGTGCGCTTTATTGATTTGAAAAAATTTAACTGCCACTTATGTGTTATTCTGATCTTTCATACAACACTGTGCCCATATAACCAGTTCCCAACTAAGTGCCCCTAAGTAAACTATGAGACTCAAAAACATCTCTTTAACTTTGAAAAGAAAATTTTTTTTCTTACTAAAACGTCTAAGATCAAAACCCTCCCTAAGAAAAACTAAACAAAGAACTCTTTTTACCTTGTCTCTTGTTCATACATCTAATAAAATCAAATCAAACAGTACTTATTAGCCTAACAACTCTTTATCAAAAGGATCATGAAACAAACTTCAATCTCGAATAAAAATACAATCAAAATTCTACCCTGTCCCTTGTTCATGCATCTAATAAAATCAAATCAAACAGTACTTATTAGCCTAACAACTCATTATCAAAAGGACCATGAAACAAATTTCAATCTCGAATAACATAAAATCAAAATACATCTTATACAAATGCAGAGAAATCAAATGTACATATATGACCTTAAGAAGTTCAGAATACCACATTAAAAACTTGTTCTTAAAAACTTCTATAAGACACCAGAATACTTACTAGCAGCATATCCCAAACTCATAACCAAATATATATATATATATGTGTGGGTACCTATACATCCTTCAGAACTCAGTGATTTACATAAAAACCTTGAGAATATGTAAGTGACTTCTACAATCAAAACACTATCATAAGACCCCTTCTTGAGATAACAGCTCATTACTTCCAGTTAAATAAACCAAACTATGATCAAAAGGAACCTTCATTCCATAGGATAATCATCCTTTGTACTAAGTGCACCACATTGAGCATTGTTATCCTATTAATTTGTGGAATATAAAAAAAAAATAGAGAATGTACACATCTTTAAGAAAATTTCCAAATATAAAGAAAGGCAGGATCAACAACATTCCCAATAAAACAAATCCCACCTGCAAAAGAACTACATATCAGAACTATGTGTAAACCATAAGAACACCAAATCTATACATATCACTTACATATTTTGTCAGTCATATAAACAGACTACATACCTTATATCAATCAAACAGCCATATTGTACACACAAAACATAGATGTAATGTCCACCAAACTCCACAATATATGCCCACAAATATATGTATTAAAAATTAAAAACCCATAGTAATTGACCTATGATCTCATGCAAACTTCTAAAGAAAACTACGTAATAACATATAAACTATAAAATACGCATAATAACACCTTCAGATATATGAAATACATATGTAAGTGCCCTTTATAATGTTAATTTACATATATTAGCAGGGATGAAGGAAGCCAGAACACGTACTATATCCAAATACTCGACAACACATATCATGTGACACCCAAAGCCATACCAGGCTACGAAATAGCTATGTACACACATGCAGTGAGGAGGAATTGAACCATTTACCCTTCAATCTGGCCCTGACCCCGAGAATATGCTTATAGAAACTCTGTCAAAATCCGGATTCGAAGAGGTGACCTCATATACTCACAAATACACGACAGCACTTGTAAATCCACCCTATCTAGGGTTTACATCTGTACACTATGACAGTATCATAGATTCAAACCTAACTACCGGTACCCTTTTTCACAGTATCAGGGCTTTACAAAGCCCTGACAGCCCTATCCGCCTCTTATACATACACCGCTAAAGGGTTTTTGGGCAAATTTTCGTGAGTTCAGGGGTTTTCAGAATCCCGACCCCTGCACGATCATGGGCCCGTCTAAGTTACATATAAACATCCAATCGTCTCGTTTTCGCGAGCTCCACGGATAGTCCACAGCACAGGACGCCGTGCCATTGTCACCACGTGGAGCTGAGCGGTGTTATATCCGTAATGAAAGATCATGGCCTACAGCCGCTGACACCACGCCACTGATATGGACCCCAAACACGCGTCAGAGAGATATAAAATGGCGATAACTATCACGTATTCGAGACAGTTATCACACGCGAGCCCTTCAAAAGTATCTCCGATGCATGAGAAGCATACGGAGGTTCAAATCGAACATGTCAGAAGACATGCCCAACCCCCAGTAGGTGAAGATGTCTTCACTTTCGCGCTGAATGACCCATTGCAAAGTCTTCGTTATCATATCTGATAATTGGAAAAGTTTTCGTTATCGTCTTGTTACCACTCACAATAACTCCATACTCCATACACCATGCGGTTTGTATCCTCGGCTCAAGCCACTTCACAAGAACGTGAGGTTTTCTTCACTCGCGGTCACATCTGTACCACTTTGATTGATCATGATCGATCCATATTGTTGATTTTCGTTGCCTTAGACTTTGTGCAATGCACGTCAGGTCCACACAAGGGTCAGTGGACCTGTAAGTTGTGTACCGGACGAACCTTCAAAGACATAATCAAACATAGCAAGTTGAAAACTCATATAGACCGAGTACGAGTCGAGCTTGAAAGGGTCTCTGCCGCTCAGCCTGCCGCGGCACCTCCGGGTTTATGCTCTCGCAACGCCGTTGAAAGCTTTTCAACATTGTCAGGCTCGATGTTTCCTGAGGAGCAAGATATACCAGCGGATATGCCAGGACGCGATCACGACATGGATCATCTTGACGATGGCCTGGGCGAAAGCTCCGATGAGCTGGCCTCATTATACGATCCATCACCCCCAAACGTATTTGAGGTTCAGTCTCAAGACTCCAGAGAGTCCAGTGTGGACATAGACTCCTTTCTGGACAACTCCGACTCCAAAAGCAATTCACGGCCAACGGTTGAGCTCGATTCCGACCTGGCCGCCACAGATACGTGGCTTCCGTGGTACCCTTTACGAAAGGCAGAGGTGGGCTAGTGTTCCCAGTCCGCCCGCTTTAGGTCTGGCTAAGTGCTTACTTTGAGTCATATTGAATCTTTGCTTGAACTCCAGCACGCTGCTGCTCTATTGATGTTGGGGACCGGGCGCAACCTGATGTCTACCGCAGAATACAATCACATCCGCGCTATTTTGAAGAGAATTCTCAAAGTGGATCTGCCTGATCTGGGTCAGTACAATTTTGCTTTTACATTTTATGGCCCAATTACAATACTGAAATCTTAAAATTTCAGGCCACATCAAGAATGTACGCAGCGATCTCAAGGATCGCCTCGGCCTGCGGGTCTTAGAAAGAATCAGCCCACTTGGGAACCCTTGTTTCACTCTCTCAGTTTGTGATATCATATCACAAGTGAGCCCGTCTCTTGGCTTTTGATCCACTCATTAAGGTCTAATTTGTTTGGTCTAATGTGTAGGAACTGAGTAACCCAGAAGTCGCACCTCATCTTGAATTTTTCCCCAAAACAGACGAAGGCGTCACGGTGGACCGTTATTCCCAATCAAAGAAGTGGCGTGAAGACCTGCCTCCAAGCCTTCAAGTACCCATGGTGGATGTGGAAGGGGAACACTTTTACATTTATGAACCGACCCAGCTGGAAGACTTGCGGGTGGTTGTTCCAATTTTCTTTTATAAAGACAAGTCGGCTATACGCGCAAAGTGCTTGACGTTAGAGGTTATTCATGGTTCTCATGATTTCTGGATTCCCGCGGAGCCAAAATTTGAATCAGATAGATTCCTCGATGTGAACGTCCAAACATTTTCAACATCTTCTTTGCATATAGAATTGTGGAATGGTCAGAAATGGTTTGAATCGCCAAACCATCGATTACTGCGTGAGTCTGTTAAGTTTTTTTTAGATTGTTTGGACTTATTGAGCTAAACAAATTCTCCGCTTATAGAGCATTTGGAGGAAGGGGTCAAAGTGGTGGATCTCCCAAACCCTTGGCGATCTAAGGCAAACAACATGATCATTCGAAGTGTACCAATAGCTCTGTACTCTGATGATACTTCGGGCAATATCTCAAAGAAATGGAATAAACACATGTCATTCTACTTTTCATTGGCCGGCTTGATACCAAAATTCACGAATCAGGAGTATCACATTCACTCACTGTGCACATCAAACATTGCAAGTGCATTGGAGCAAGGAGACCAGATAGTACACCACGAAGGCCTCCGTACGGTTTTTCCTGGTCGCAAGAGGAGCTGTGTTAGCATGGATGTCTTCAAGCGAGGCTTGAAAGGTTCTTCAATACATTCCGGTATGTCTTGAGGAAGGACCATTTCCAATCGAGAAGACCCTAAGATGAAAGATGAAATCGAAGAGATAACGAAAGCGATGAGAATCACAAAACTTGAAATTGGAAACATTGGCTGACCTCCTGCGTTCAGAGGGTAAGGGGTGAGGTGAACACTTCCTCTGTCCAGGGATAAAACGGGCAAGTAACCATGCAAAATCCTTCGAGACATGATCCGAAGAATCTCTGGTATGTTGAATCATGGCTCTGCAATGTGTCAATAAGGCCACAGTTTAATAACTGTGATAAAGTGGTTGATCAACTGTATTTGATCAACCTGTGACAACCCGGGATACGGGCCTGTATCCCACGGGTATCTCTCCTGCTGTGATCGTGATTTTTAAAACCCGCTCACACCGGTTTTCTAACGAAAAGGGGGTTCGTGGTGTAGATGAATTGAAGTATGTGTGTCCTTCATTTTATATCAAAACAAAATTGTGTCCCTTTAATACTGTAAATTGATGGTTCAAAATTTGGAATAGTGAAGCAGCTTCAACTGGGTTTTGGGTTACGATTGTAGTATTCAACAAGACGTACTGGTTTTACCATTTATTCTATGCCATATGGGTGACTCACCTATGCATGCGGAGATTACAAATACCACTAACCCTTCTGGAACTTTATCACCTTGCCGGATATGCAACTTGACAGTGGAATCTAGAGCCGAAAAGCAAACAGAGACTTATGTTCAGCAATTTGTTGGAATTGATCAAGATTGGAACCCTGTGAGCGTCAGTTTATTAATGATCATTTTGAGTGTATCATCTAACTTTGTAATTTGACTCTAGGCCTCTCGACCTCTGCGCAACTGGGCACGCACACGAGAACAGAAAAAGCAGTTGTGGGAGTTGACACGAAACCCAAAAAGCATCAGGCAGTTTGATGATCTTTCAAAATTATATGGAACTCGTGACTCTTTAAATCTGCCTTTTGCCAAAGATGCTCAGCAGCTCTACCGCTCAAACAAGCACAAACCAAAAGAAGATCAAATGTCGCAGGAGGAAATCATGCATCATTGTCAAAGTTTGGAGGATAAATTCGGCAAACATATGTTCAATCCTTTTCTACGTTTGGCTGGTATGTGCACTCTGAATATCCAAGATGTGTATTCAAACATTTTAGCTTACTCATCTTGTCCAGCCTTTGATGGTCATGTAGACACCCCTGTCAAATCACTACATGTTGTTCTACTGGGAGTTACTAAGTATATGTACCGTGATGTAATCTCAAAATTATCTCCGGCTGAACTGATCACAATTACTGGCCGATGGCAATCTTTTGGAATTGAAGGGTTGAATTGCGCACCCATTCAGTCGCGTAATATGGTTCATTACGCTAACAGCCTCCTGGGAAAAGACTTCCGTGTTGTCTTGCAGGCGGCTCCTTTTGTTTTTTTTGAATTTCTTCCGGATGACTATCGACACTGTTGGATTACTTTGGTTCATTTGGCATCATACATCTTTCAAACCCGCATTTTCAACAAGCAACAATACCTTTCGGAACTCAACATTGTTGTTTCTCAATTTTTGAACCGACTGGTTGCTCTAACAGCCCAATGGACCAACAAACCCAAATTCCACATGTTGACGCACTTACCCCAATCAGTTGATTGCTTTGGACCACCCAGTCTTTTTCTCACTGACAAAATGGAGGCTCAAAACGGTTCAACGCGCCAGGCATCTGTCAAATCCAATCATCATGCACCTGGCAAAGATATTTCTAACCGGTTCAACAACGAAAGACTGGTGCGCATGCTCATTTCGGGTGGTTCTTTCTTTGACAGGAAGCTTGGAACACGGGCCAAAGCTTCTAAACTTTTCCGAGATCTCTTCAAAGAAAAAGAGATTCAACATTCTTTAGGCCTGCATCTACATTTTCCACCTACTACCAAAGGGAAAGTGAAGGTCACATGTGAGCTCATGCTATTCTTTGGATTTACTTGCCATTCACACTGACGTTTCTTTGTACTCAGACACGAAATCAAGCAACTCCAGATTCCATGACGTCGAGACACCCGAAGAACTCTGCAACCGATGGCCCAATGCGCAATGGAGACAAGGTGTTCAGGTCGTACTTGAAAACGGACAAAAAGTCACCAGTGGAACCTTTGTATTGGTAATTCCACTTATGAAAAGGATGATCAGTCCAAAACGCAATAACCATGTTGACACTAGCCCTACAAACAGATTGATTTTGAACCGACATCCTTGCCGACCATAAAGATTGGTTGAGTGACCGGCATTTGGGAACGAGATTCAAGTCCTCTACCTTTAATCCAAGTCAAGAAAATGAAGTTGTCATCCGGACTACACCCGTTTTATGGTATGAAAGAAATCAAGGAAACGCTTCAGCAAACTTGGATTAACACCAATGTATGTAATTGTGTAGTACAGACAACTATTGCCAACTGACATCTTTGAACCACAGAATATATCATGTGTCCTCAATGTTCAGCACAATTGTCACGAAGGTAAATGTGCTGTAACAAAGACCAGATCTTTCCGGATTGAACGCACTGCTGTTCAAAATAAGCGCCCTGAAGTTACTCATCAACCACTTAATTCATTTATTATCAACACTGGGGCCCACTATTCATCAGAGTATCATCGCAGTGTCACAGACCATGTGTGGTCCACAGTAACGCAGGCAGAATGGCAAGATTCTATCACAAAAGGACTTTCAGCGTGGCTCGAGAGGTGTCCACCCAAAGGACTTGGGAAGGATCCAATTGATCCACTCTTGGAAGAAGATGAAGATCAAGTGGCGGACATGGAAATCACGGTCTAGAATGTGTTTTAACCTCAACAGTTTGTTTTTACTATTCACTTCATCCTTCCATGATACTACAATAGTGCTGGACAAATGAATGGATTCCGCACTAATCACTTGAGGAATTTTTGCAAAAACAAACAGCTTTTCCTTAAAAACAACTATTCTAAGCTAACTTGGGGAGCCGGTAAGAATAAACACTGCCTCCCATACCTTGGAAAACTTTGAACAGGGCGATGTCCTGATCCACAACCTGTGCAAGGGAGCGCAATCCGTCAAATAGACGCCTGTGGATCTAAACACCTTGTGCCGCACTTAGTTGGAGAGGGAGCTCCAAGTTTTCGGGGTTTTTGCCGATTGAGAAGTGCTTCGGTCAAGCATGCCTTAGCATCATGGGAGGCATCTGGGGTTCTTCAACGCTCAGTGGCGAGACAGACATCTTGATCTGCTGATGGGCCAGCGTATCACAATTTGAACCAAGCACCAGCTCCCTTTTTGACCTTTGCCGCCCTTGGATCAAAGCCACCTTTGTCCTGATTGCGGCAAAGAATGGCCTCCATATTCCGAAGAATGCGGGTGACATGTCACCGTAAGAGGTGTGTCACCCACAAACTTCTGCGCTGTCACATGTGCAAATGACCCCCTGGCTCACGTCCATCCTTCAACCCAGGTTGGCCAAACTCGCAAGACGCTTCCACTTCAGTTCGAAATTCCCACCGTCAATTTCAACAACCACCTGCGGCCACAACGACATTGCAAGTATGGACTTTGCACATTCCGAATTCTCTATTGACAGGGAGGTTTTTTTAGTTTTTTTAGGGCCCCATTCCACAGATTGCCGCAGGCGAGCGAGGAGTGTGTCATCAACGTAAGCAAGGAATGGCTACCAACGAGTTGACCGGGAACTCGTGGATTGGTCTTCGCCATCTGAATGAATTGCAGGGCAATCTGTGACTTACAAAAGGCAAGATGAACAGCCAGGATCGAATTCCTGAGGCGCCGACAACCGAGTCGTGTCCTCCCCTCAGGAATTCTTATTGGTTTTCCTCGTGATTGCTAATCTTTTAAAATCATTCATCCCAATCTCATTCGAACCCCACTCTTGGTGGGATAATTAATCTTTGTGAGTGTTACCTTTCTTGCTTCAATGTCTTAGTCCAGAGCCAGATCCAAGAAAATGACCAATCATCCTATTGAATCCATGCCTGTTATTTTCTCTTTCCCTTTCTTTCTCTTGCAAATTGTCCAGTCGAACGCACAACCTTTCGAAAAATGAGCGAGTGGGACGATTTGTTTGGAGACAAGATGATTGTTGAAGAAGAAGATCTGGCTGTGCAACCAACTTCAACATCATTCAGACGTGAGTCTCGAGTCGTTCCTGGTGACTCCCTTGCATCTATATTGAGCACTGACCTTTTTTCATCATCTGTCTTCATCG
>NW_006769063.1:0-8974 GCF_000204055.1 Melampsora larici-populina 98AG31 | reverse complement strand
CCTCCTACAATGGGCAGTGCCGGATTTTCAAAGCAAATATAACAATGCAGAAAGAGTTAGGATTTCCTTTCTTCTATCAGGATCTCAATGAACTATAAAGATACTGTTATCATCAACTCAGTGCAAATCTCCTCTGCATGATGGATCTGTGGTCATTGAGTCAAATTCCTTTTGGAGCAGACATTCCAAAGCTTTTATGTACTATAATTGATGGTTTTGTTGAGCATCAGTTTTTCCTTTGCAACAATGGGATATGTTAAGGGGGTTCAGCACTAATTCATGCAATGTGTAATTGCCTTCAAGGGAGTCACAGTCCTTGGGATATATGGCACATCCACCAAAGCTCATACGTTTGACACTATGGCATACAAATTCTCAACAAATCAATATAGAGAGATGGTGTGTTACATATTTGTTTTGGACCTGATATACAATGCATATAGGAGTGGAAGTGGGTGTTATTATTCTTCTCATTGAGAGCATCAAATACATACAAGCTAATAATATCATTAATCTACATGTGCAATGACATTTTACAATAGTACAGATGTATCTGGACCACAAGAGGTAATGGTTCCGGGTTGTATCATTGGGAGAATGGTATTTACTCAAGATGTGGTTTCCAAGGTGCTTGCAACTTTTTTTCCATTGCTTTAAGTGTTGCTAGAGCTGTCAGGCTATTAGATGCTGTATATTTTCCTTGCTACTTATGTTATTTGAGATTTGCACTGTTGAAATGTGCTCTACAATCAATCAATGGGATCAGTCAATGACTGGATGAGTTTTACCTCCTCTCATGGGATTTGACATTAACGGTACACAAACATGAACACTCAACCCAAAAATGCATGGACAAAACCCATGGGAACCCAATTGTTGTTGAAGGTTTACATTGGTTTTCAAAACCCAAAAAACAATTGGGTTGCCATGGGTTTTGTCCATGGGTTTTTAGGTTGGGTGTTCATGTTTGTGGACCACTATTGCATTCATTCGAGGTCCACTTCCAGGCTGTTTAAATATGTTATTTTACAGATAACTGTTGAAGTATCCAATTGACGTAAGAAAGAAAAAGGTAGAAACGTAATGTAATCAAATATTTAGTGAAAGATATAAGATAAAAAATTAACAATCATTAGACAAAATAATTTTCCATTCTGACATTTACCCCAATGTAAAAGATAATCAACTACTTATACTAGTCATCCCTTCACTCGACTTACTTCTCTTTCCCCATCTTTGGGAAGAGAAGTAAGCACTATTTCATACTTTAATTTTATATTGAATTCTATATGTCATTGACCTTGATAAAACTATTTGTTTGATAAATCAGAACTTTTGTTCTCTTTGTAGACCACCAGAGATCTGTTATCAAATCTAGATAACATATTAACTAATCAACATATTAGGGGGTTTCAAGTCAATAAATTTACGGTATTTTACAGTCCAACAAGTTGTCCGATGTTGCAAAATATACCGTAAATTTAAAAAAATTGGGACACCTTTTTAGGTGTCCCAAATGGTGTTGACCGTATATTTGCAGAAAAAAAACCCACTGTAAAATTTAAAAAACTTGTCCGTTTTTTGAAAAGTTTCACAAAAAATTTCTGACTTGAAACCCCCTATTATCCTTTCTGTACCTTATAATAGGTATTAAATGTTTTCTATTCTTTTCACTTCATGCAGCAGGTGCCCAAAGGCACGACGGCACCTGCACAATTCCATGAAAAAGGAACAGGAACACATTGATCGGGCAGCCTCGGTACCAGTGAGATCTAGTACCGAGGCCATACAGGGGAAAGATCTTCCCCAACGGAAACAAAATTTTGGTGAGGAAAAATTATTTCCATCCGTCACCAAAACATTCTTTCCTACTCAATCACTCACTATTGACACACAACAATCAAGAACAAATAGGTACAAGTCTCACTATTTCTTGAAAAATTTTCTTTGTCTGTTCTATTTCACTTTACAAAAGATAATCCATCCAAAAAAACGTAAACACAAAAATAGAAAGACATCTTAGGTTACAAAGAAAATTCTAAGAAGATAATTAAATAGTCGACCTCAACTACAACCAAAATGTCCAACCCCAATTTACCAACCGGAATCGAAAACATACCACCACGGTCCTCAACCCCTAGCCAATCCCTAGAAACGGTGAAAAGTAGAACCCGGAAAGGTAAAAAGAATGAAACATCGATGTCGACCAATAAAGAAGGAAGTGGTGATCATGAAGGAGAAGAAAGCAGAAACCAAGGTGGAACAGGTGATATGTTGAATGAAAGATTGAATAACGAGGAACTATCCAACTCGACCAAAAACGTAGGACACCTTTCAACAAATGACGAAGGCTTAGGCGGAAACGCCCAAGAAGAAGATGCTAGAGAAGGAAATGAGAATCATGGAGCCATAACAGGACTAGGTTAGTTATAAATCAATCTGCAGTATTGAAAGACAATTTCCAGTGTGGCCAGAGATACCCCGCACTCCCTCCCGACCTCCAAACTCTACAACACGATCCTTTCTTCGCTCTCTTCCCCCCCCCCACTACATCAATTTCTCTCTTCCTACATCATCAACTCCGTTCTCCCTATTTTTCACTCTTTCCCTAATTCGTATCCCAGAGTGGCCAGAAGATCGCTGCCGATCATACCCCTAGAGTGGCCGTGAATAAACGAGTGGCCGATACAGGATGACAAAATAAGTCATACCCTGAAGAAATAACTAGTGTGGCCAGAAAAATAATTAATCATTAACCAGACAAAATGATATTCAAATAGATCAAAAAAAAAAAAAAAAAGAGAGACCCTCCGAGTTGAGATGATAGCTTGATAATGGCCCGGCTTATTCCTTTTTCCAAAAAAAAAAAAAAAAAAAGAAACAGATATAAGATTTGATACTTACAAGTGTGGCCTATCCTTTCGAACTTTTGTTATGACAGATCCTGATTGTGAAAACATGGCAGAACCAGTTCAAATAGAACACGGTCATGCGAAATGGTTGTTCAACATAAACGAAGCCCTAGAAAGAGATATGATAAATCAGTATCGAATCTTTCGAGAAGAATACCAATTTTGGTGTCAAAACGAGAATACCGAACCTAGGGATCTCGGATTGATGAATTTTACCTTTAAAGAAAAGAAGAAAGATTCAGAACCTCAATCAGAAACACCAAAAGAAAAATCCAAGTCAAAGATAGAGACCAACACTAAGATGATAATAGGGTCCTTACCTACTAACAACATGACCGGCTTATCACAATATTTCCATGAGATTATGCTTAATAAGAATGTCCATATGCCGGTATCGATTTTTGACCCCACTTGGATTATACAAGATTCGTTATTTATGAAGACCAGGTCCACAAAGACTAGTTGTTCAACTAACATCGTATCTTATGTCGGACTCCCGTATGTCAACGAATACCGATTAACCCCTATGGAATGGTCAACACGGTTCAACTTGATGGTGAAATATCAAGAAGAAAAATATGATGTTTTAGAATCTCAAAAGTCCTCACCAATAGCTCCTAGATTACGCCAACACAAAGAAAATGTTTTACAAATTCAAATCAAATGCCATGGGAAGTGGACCCCAGCGATGAGATATGACATAGCCCACCGTAGAAACGTCTGGGAGAACAGATTAGCAGATGGTTCCATGGCTGACGTAGGAACGTTAAACGAAGAATTAGCTGAAAGTGCGAAAGAAGACGCTAAACACTTCGGAGATTACAAGTATATCGACAACCCTTATGCATTTGGCAATGTCTTACAGAATGTTAGCCCTATTAACGGAGAAACCTATCCCGAAAACGCTTCTTGGGATTCTAGTAACGCATTGGTCGATACGCAAGCTGAAATGTTAACCGGAAGAAGTCTGTCGTCAGTGACTAATCTACCAGTCTTGCACCAAGTAACGAACCAAGCAAGCGGCACAAGTTCAGGGAAGATAGGAGGTAACAGATATAAGGGAAGACATTACAACCCACTGTTTGATAGGTCCCTAAATCACCACCCAGCTCCCTACTTCCATCCTAATCCTCAGACGTACAATGCCGACTTCAATCCTCCTTATCAAACTTATCAAAGAGGAGGTAATCCGAGAGGAGGAGGAAGAGGAAACGCTCCTAGAGGTAGCAGAGGTCGTGGTAATGGTACACGTCCAGCGATAGGACCGGGAAGTTTTGATCGAAATTTAGGTTCAGCTGGTGTTAAGAACGGAGAAAAGGCTGTCGGAAGTACTACTTCAAACTCAACGTAAGTAAAAAAAAAAAAAAAAAGAGCAGATTGTAGAACGTGAAAGATTGTTAGCCACCTCCGTCCTAGTGACATCAAGTTGTTAAATTCTTTGCCTAACAACTGTTATGTTCCCGTTCCTATAAACATTGATGTGGTAGTTCGAGAAAAGTTGTCAACAGAATGCTAATTAGATAACGTTGTTTTGTTTCTTTTGTTTCTTTTTTTGTTCCTCTCTTACTTAAACCTGGTGGTCCATGTACCGTCATCTTTGTTTACCCTCCAAAAACATGGAAATGAATGAATACAGAAGTGTTATTACCGTGCCAACATCTGATAATCAAAGAGAAACTACGACCGTTGAGATTCAAAGAGAAGAAACAAGTGAAACAGAAGAAGGTGAGATAGATGAACCAGAAGCTTTGAAGAACTGGCCTACAGAGGCAAAGAATGAGATGAATTTAGAAGAATGGAAAATCCTCTTAACAGAATATAAATTAATGGACAAATGGGAGAAAGTTTGGAAAGGACTTACCCAAGGATTCGATCAAGGCATCCCTGAACACTCCTGGAAAGATAAACGGTGGTTCACACCCGACAATCATCGATCAGCACTTGCAGTAAAAGACAAAATCATGAAAAACCTGTATAAAGAGAGGAGATTAGGGAGAATCTTTGGACCCTTCACGCACGAGGAGGTATTCAAACGGTTCGGTTTCTTTCGTTCGAACCCGATGGGAAGTGTCACGAACAATGATGGTTCGTTGAGAATGATCAACGATTTGTCATACCCTAGGATGAAGGTAGTACAATCAAAGAAAAGAAAGAGTACACCAAATGAGGAACAAGAGTCAGATTCAGACGACGAGGAAGAAAACCAGAAATCAGATGTGGCATTGAAATGGATAAAACGCTCAAATTATAACTCATCAGAAGACGATATACCGTCCGTTAATTCCTTCGTAAATAAACACGACTTCGACACGACGTGGGACGATTTCAATATAGTGGCAAATTACTTCAAAGCTAACTTAAAGAAGAAGATACTGCTGGCTATCGTAGATTGGTTGAAAGCGTATCGACAAGGCTCTACGGCATCCAATCAATGGCGTTACTTGACGATTAAGGACTTCAATGGGAGGATTTGGGTAGACACGAGAATACCCTTCGGCGGTGTGGCTGGATGCGGAACATTCGGTTGGATGGCAGATGGTTGGAGAGACATAATAAAATCAGTATTTGAAGTAAGAGAAATATTTCGTTGGGTAGACGACAACATGTTCGTCAAAATGGAAGGTGACTTACTAGATATGAAGGACGTGATTGAAGTGAGCCAGGGCTTGGGAGTACAATCCAATGAAGAGAAATTCTGTGATTGGAACGTGGAACAGAAATATTTAGGATTTCTATGGAACGGAGAAGATAAATCAGTAAGACTACCAACCAAAAAACTAATGGAAAGGATAGAGAAAATTAAGGACTTACTCGTACCGTCAAGAAAATGTTCGAAGAAAGAAGTTGAAAAAATAGTAGGTCAACTGAGCCACTTGATTTATATCTTACCGATGATGAAATGTTACCTGTGGAATCTCTATTGGTGGGATAAGTCGTGGTATAACCACAGCGCGCTGAGAGAAGTCCCAGAAGGAGCGAAAGAAGAATTGAGAGAATGGTTGCGTAGTCTCGAATCCTTTGACCGGCTGAAGTTTAAAGAAGATCCGGAACCGGTCGAAATTGATTGGGTCGGGGACGCGAGCACCGGATATGGCATCGGAGTATTGATCGGTAAACGTTGGTCAAGTTTCACACTGATTGATGGATGGAAAACTGCAGGGATTTCACAGAATAATCAGAAACGTGACATCGCATGGTTAGAAACCGTGACAGTCAGAATAGGCTTACTAATGATTGAACAGTTACTACCGACTGACGAGCGACGATTCATCGTATATACTGATAATACTACAACTGAATCAGTGATTACCAAATTCAAATCAAAGAACAAGTTGGTGAACGAGGAGTGGAAGATTATTCAAAAGGTGTTATCGAGGTTGAACTGCTCAATCGTAGCCAAACGAGTGACTTCCGGGGAAAACAACGCTGATAAACTGTCGAGAGGTTTAGAGACAGAGAAAGATCATAAAACAGAAGTCCGAATCGATTTACCAAGGGACCTACTCGGGTTGCTGAGGAGAGACTAATAACAATGATGACCAATGAGAAGAAGATCGTTAATTTTCTGAAGAATAGAAATGGGTATGTCTGGGTGTTGTCACAAGTTTGAAGGAGCGAGACGACTGACCTACTTGATGGCATCCATGTGATGTTTCTTCCCTTCTTCGTTCGTTCCGTAAACCAAAACCGCCCACCAACCGACTTCATTTATGAATACATAGGATGATCGATTGGAAATCAGACCCGATAAAATCCCGGTTGCTACAAGGGAGCTGGTCACAAACGACTCTACAGAACTATAACACGGCGATGGCAAAGTTAGAAAGATTCGGTGAAGCGGAGAAGTTGGAAAGGAAGGAACTGTTACCATTGAGCCAGAAATCATTGTGGGCGTTTATTGTGTGGGGGGGTAAACAAGTTAATGTAGATTTTGATGACCAAGACATAGTAAATAACCTGAACAAAGAGCATAAGGTTACCGCAAAGACGTTAGTTAAATACATATCAGGAATACGATCTTGGCACCTCTTCCATAACGAACCGTTTCCATCAGAGAATGATAAAGTATCCAAATTACTTCTCAAAGCTGCGAGTGAAGCCGACGCGAAATGTAAAGAATTAAACCAAGTAGTGAGGAAGCCGGTGCAATTGAGGCATCTAGCCGAACTAGTAGCGGAACTGGAGAACGGAAGTAAGAGAGATCGATTAGCGTTAGCGATTGCTTTGATAGCCTTCTGGGGAATGGCTAGGTTAGGAGAACTGGTTTCAGATGATAAAGACAAAATGATGATTTTACGAAGAGACTTAATTTACGCACCCGATCATTCCTACTTCAAACTAGCATTACACAAGGCCAAAACCGCAAAACCGGGAGAGGTACAATACCTACATGTCCGAAGGATCCCGTCCTACTTATGTCCAGTCAGGGCGATAGAGCGAGTGATGAACGAGAACCCAAGTAACGACCTGTTCGACAAATTCTTCTCTTATACAGATGCAAAGGGGAAAAGATTAACTCTAACGAAGGCAACGACCTTGAACATCTATAAGAGGGTCTGGAGTAAGAATCACGAGAATCATCATTTGTCAGGACATTCGTTTCGGATTGGAGGAGCGACCTTTAAATGGAATGACAAAATGCCGCTAGACGACATAATCAAAGCTGGGAGGTGGGAATCAAAAGCTTACCAGTTGTACCTTAGGAAGTACACGGAAGGAGATGTTATAGACGCTAGACTAATTTGGGATTGGATGAAGATTCAGGAAGAAGAAATGGAAGAAGATTCCTGAAAAGAGAGGTAGGAGATGGTAAAATGTATCCAACAGTGAAATGTATTGTGACTGAGACGAAAGGTCTGAAGTGTAAATGAAAAGATAAGAGAGAAACAGCGAAACGCTATAGACGATCAAAAAAAAAAAAAAAAAAACAAGAGAGGGGGAGAAAGCAGTTGAGCGTGAGATAATCGGGACACTAAGGGGCCTCGGGACATACCGAAGTAGGCTCTCCGCAGGCTCCGGACGATAAGTCCCGAGAAGTGGAAGCAGAGAGCCTACCCCGTCAGAAAACCAGCGGCCTACCGGCCCCCCCCAAACACGTGAAGAGGCGTAAGATTACTTATGCCTTAACACTAATGGTATTTTGATTAGGTAGCAAGCTGTACACAATAAAGAAATAGATAAAACATGAAACTAAATTAGAAAAATGAAAACGAAAACTAGGAATTAAAAACATAAAAGAAAAATTTGCCCTACAAAGAAATGTGAGACCCGATTGATGGAATGCAGCAGGTGCCCAAAGGCACGACGGCACCTGCACAATTCCATGAAAAAGGAACAGGAACACATTGATCGGGCAGCCTCGGTACCAGTGAGATCTAGTACCGAGGCCATACAGGGGAAAGATCTTCCCCAACGGAAACAAAATTTTGGTGAGGAAAAATTATTTCCATCCGTCACCAAAACATTCTTTCCTACTCAATCACTCACTATTGACACACAACAATCAAGAACAAATAGGTACAAGTCTCACTATTTCTTGAAAAATTTTCTTTGTCCTCCCACCCACCCCCTGCACCCTACCGCGCAGAGAGCCTACCCCGTCAGAAAACCAGCGGCCTACCGGCCCCCCCCAAACACGTGAAGAGGCGTAAGATTACTTATGCCTTAACACTAATGGTATTTTGATTAGGTAGCAAGCTGTACACAATAAAGAAATAGATAAAACATGAAACTAAATTAGAAAAATGAAAACGAAAACTAGGAATTAAAAACATAAAAGAAAAATTTGCCCTACAAAGAAATGTGAGACCCGATTGATGGAATCATAGTTCCAAGTTGTGGATTTGATTCAGTTCCAAGCGATTTGAATACGATGATTGCTTCTCAAACTTTGAAAAAACTCGTGGGCAAGGATGTTGGTGTGGGTAGAGTGACTTCAGGTGTTGATGCTCGTGGTGGGGTTAGTGGTGGTACACTTCTTAGTCTTTTAGGGACCTTTGATGATGGGTTTAAGGCTTTTAGTAAAGCTATGGAATCTTATGTTTGAGTCCAAGTATGATCTC
>NW_006769062.1:0-8993 GCF_000204055.1 Melampsora larici-populina 98AG31 | reverse complement strand
GGTTTGTTCTGCGCGGTCATCGACTGAAATATATATCTATGTAAGTTGAGACGAGCGGTATGGAATGGTATACCTGATAATACGACAAGGTAAATTTACAGGTTTGCCTTTTCCATAACGAACACAAAACACAGGTAGAATGATAAATTCGATTTCCCGGAATATTTCGTAAACCGCCAATGAAGTAACCCTCATGAAAGAGATCGGAGGAGTTGATGAGATTGGACATGGATTCAACGTTTTTCACCTTGATCATCCATTCTCCTTGTGTCCACCCTAGATCTAGCGCTACAACTGATGTCACGACCACGCCAGTTGCGACAAGTGCTTCGACAACTGTGTCCAAGCTAGCAGATGATGGTTCTACAGTAACCCTGATATTGTACCAGCAATCCTTCTCCTGTAATTTACTACATGCGGACAGTGCTTTCATGTATTGATTCGCCCATAAACGTGAGATTGGTCGTAACTGAAGGGGATATTGCCCCGCAAACGATGGCGACGTATCCGGCGGACAATTCGTGGGTTCTATGTAGAAGTGTCGCAATCAGAAAACCGAAAGGTTAGTGAGAAGTCTATCAGATTGAAGGCCAATCTAGGTGTCTGTGTGGCTGTAGAAGTCCAGGAGTTTCAAGATTGCCTGCAGACATGAAGAAGAATGCGGACACTTCGAAAAGCTGGTTGGGAATCTACTGACCTGATTTTGACGTCTTATTAGATTTACTTGAGGCTGGTTATTCCATTGATAAACAGAAAGTGCAAAAACGCATCCGAGATATCAATTGATGGGCACAAGCGCAGCTTGTTTGGTATATTCTTTTGTGAAATGTTGGTGCAGGGGCTACTACTTACATGCTGTATTGGCCCTCGCTGTGAAGATTGAGCTAGACGGGTCTGATCAATGCACCGTGCCAATTGAAATAGTGAGAAACAGGTTCAGCGAGCAGTGACGAACGAGATGACTGAGAGGTGAAGAGTCTACCGAGGTGTTCGTTGTTGAACTTTGATTTCTTCTTGGGCTTTTGATGATGATGTTGTGATTTCGAATGATCTTCATGTTTCAACTTTTTTCTCCTAGTTCGCTAAAGGCTCGCAATTGTGAAAAATTCATTATTGAGTCAATTCCATTACTGAATCTTTCGAAAGACCAAAGATGTTATGTTAGGCCTAACGAAAGGGAATATTTATGTGAGCTTGAACGCTGACTTTGCTGCGAGTTGAACCTATCATATTGAGAAAGTTGACCAAGACTCTTCGCCGAACCTTTGCGGATGAAATCTATGTTTGTTTTTTTCGGGCCTGACGATGGAAACCCGAGGTAGTGCAGAGATGTTCTTGAGGGTATGAGCGAGCGCAGAGCGCACAAAAAGGAAGTCGGGTGGTGTTCTGTTGAGAATGAGGATGGATGAATTGGAAATTCCAAATCCAAGCTTTTTTTTCGATTTTTGGTATCGCAGCAGCCTTTCCGCAGCACTTTTTTTTGGTGTGCACTCTGTAAAGCCATGTCAAGACAAGATATGATGTCACATTTCATCTCACGACCCACGAACACAACCATAACAAGGATCGCAATTCAACGCATATGGTATTCAATATTTAAATTCTCTTTTTAGTCGGTACACAATAAGTAGGGACACTTGATTCATTGCGAGCTCAGCTAACCTCTTCGAAAACGTATCCCTGTTATCAATTCTTTTACCAACTAGTATCGCGATTGATCAAGTCATCTCAAAAGATAAGTTGTTTCTATTCATGAATCTATTCGATTTCTTCTATCTTCACGATTCTAGGGTCAGAGACTATTGGTCTAATCCGTGACTTAGGAGTGTTCGAAAGATCTTCCATGGCTTTCCATATGAATCTAGTATCTTCCTCCTCTTCTGTGGTGTACTTCCTCAAATATAATTGGTAAGCTTTAGACGCCCATCTCCCCACTTGCACAATTTCATCTAAGGGTCTTTTATCGTTCCACCGCAAAGATGCTCCACCGACACGGAATGAGTGTCCAGTTAATTGATTATCGGGGTCATTGTCTTTCCACACTTGCTTATAGATCGACATTACTTCGGTCTTTGATAACGTCTTCCTGATTCCGTTATCATTCAAATACGAGAATAGAGGACAATGATGATCGGCGTTATTATTTTCCGCCATTATGCAAAGCAGCCTAACTGGATCTAGTAATGACTTTCTACGTTGTAGACGAAGCCATTGAAGCTCACCAGGCTTCGCAGTTTTTGCGTTGTATAAGGCGATTGTCATGTGAGTGTCGTCTTCTGCAAGTATGGCGTCATTAACTAAAATCTGTCTCTTGTTCTTGTTGTCTGACACCAGTTCGCCAAGTCTAGCCATACCCCAGAAGGCTACAAGTGCCACAGCTAGGGCTGCTTGATTACGCCGATCACCATCCGTAAGTGCTTTCACCAATTCAGCTAAATGTCGTAAGAGAATTGGCTTTTTGACATTCTTGATCTTCTCCTTCCTTGATGCGTCACCAGCGCTCGCTGCTTTCAATAATAGTTTGACAGTCTTATCATTTTCGATGGAAAATGTGATGTTGTGGAATAGGTGCCAAGAGCGAATTCCAGTTATATACTTAGTCAATGTCTCGGCTGTTATCCTGTGCGTTTTCATTACATCTGCATAAGTCTCAATATTATCTGATGATACATGATTAAATCTTCCGGCCCAGACAATAAATTCGTAGAGTAGGTCTTGGTTAAGGGGGAGGACATCGGAACGAGATTTCCCATTTGCAGTTGCGAACTTCATCAATTTCAATACGGCTGAACTGTAGTTCTCAAGCGTGGTTTGTCTCCAGCTTCCACTCAGCAAAGCCCTTTGGACAGGATTGTTCCTCCATGTGACAACTCTGGTCAGACAAAAAACAGACGAGTGTTAGTTCGCGTTCTAGATAGAAGGTTCGTTAAGTGAGTAGAAGTTTCTCTTTTTTTTTTTTTTTTACTCACGAGTTACTGTTCATGAGGAATTGAATGATTTTCTTTTCATTGTCCATTGCTCTTTTGTATCCTCCTCTTTAGTAGATGAGTGAGGTCGGCAGGTAGATTTATCAGGACTTCGAGTTCAAGGTCCCAACCTTCGGTATCACCTCTAGATAAACCGTCAGCGGGGTTGTTGCCTGACTCGACTTGGTTTCCGACGATATCGCACTGGAATGCAGTGAGTCCTTTTTGAATATGTTTCCACTCTTTATTGACTGTCTTGTCTCTCGATTTCCGGTTTCGAATCGCAGCTTCTGTTGTAGTGTTATCGGTGTATAGGAGGAAACGCTTTCCAACAGTTGGGAATAGGTTGGCCACCATTCGTAACCCCAACCTAACTGCCACTGTCTCTAGCCAAGCGATCTTGCGCTTTGGACCGTCGGGTGGTAAACCGCGGGACTCCCAGCCTTCGAGTAATTCGAACTGAGCCCACCTGGGACCGACTAGGATTCCTATTCTGAAGCTAGTACTAGCATCCCCAGCCCAGTTTAATTCTATCGGCTCAACATCCGGTACAAATCGGAGAGGCTGGAATTCCGATAAGGTTTGGAGCCATTCCTCCAAATCTTCTAGTGCGTCATTAGGCACCTTCCTCAATGCCCTCTCGTTATGCCATGTATTAATCCACCAGTACAGGTCCCACATGCAGCACTTCATGTTGGGACCTATATAGGTTATATGATTGAGTTGGCCGACTACCTTCTCGATATCTTTCTTCTTCCATTTCTTGTCAATCGTAAGTAAATCCTTTACTTGATTTAGTCTTTCGAGGAGTTTTTCTTCAGGTAACCGAACGGTCTTTTCCTTACCGTTCCAAATAAATCCGAGGTATTTCTGTTCCTCATTCCAGTCATTAAATTTTTCTGTGTTTGATTGGACTCCTAAATTTTTACTGATTTGAATGACTGTTTGCATGTCTAGTGTATCGCCTACTTCCTTGATGAATAAGCTATCATCTACCCAGCGAAATATACATTTGATACCTAATAACTTCATGATTATATCTCGCCATGCGTCCGCCATCCAACCAAATGTCCCACAACCTGCAACTCCACCGAAAGCTATCCGGGTATCTAGCCAAATTCTATTTTCAAAATCTTTTATGGTTAAATACTTCCATTGCGATCGATGCGTTGGTCCCTGACGATACGCCTTTTTCCAATCATAGATCGCCAGCAGCAGTGATTTCCCCGTGTTCGCTTTGAAGTACGCGGCCACCTTCCAGAAATCATCCCATGACGTCTCAAAGTCGTGTTTATCAACGAAGGAGTTAACTGATGATATCATGTCTGGTTCATCGACATATTCCAAGTTACGTAGGATATCTTCCGATTCATCAGAGTAATCCACTTCTTCTTCTTTTGTCCACGATTCTACTCTGGCCTCTACTGACTCATCTTCATTCATACACATCATGGGTTTCTTGGGATAAGATAAGTCATTTATCATCCGTAGAGATCCATCATTATTAGTAACACTACCCATCGGATTCGACCGGAAGAAACCCCACTTCCCATATACCTCCTCATGAGAAAAAGGGCCAAACATCCGTCCTAGAGATTTCTCTTTATGTAGGTTGTTCATAATTTCCTTCTTAACTGCCAGTGCTGATGAGTGATTATCTGGTGTGAACCACTTCAGGTCACCAATCAAGTGGTCGGGTATTCCTTGGTCGAAACCCTCGACCAGACTCTTCAGTACGTGTGACCATTTCTCAGTAAGTCCACACTCATCTAGCAATATTTTCCATTCTTCAATATTCATCTCACAATTTACCGATTCAGGCCATCTCTCAGCCGATGAAGGTACTGGGCTTGGAGTAATGAATTTATCGGTATTCGTAGGACTTGAGGGGACACTTTTCAATGAGGCGCAAGGGAGAGGGCAAAAACAATTGTGGGTCAATTTACTCATCTTGCATTACTACGGAGTTCAACAAGTACTCATTGGGGCTAATTTCTAATCAGAGCAGTAAGGAAAAACAAGAGAAAGACAAATTGTGATAATCAAAAATGAAGACAGGTTGCTATATCCATCATAGAATGTGATATGTTACATCATCTGTATGATTTCCCACTTCTCTCTCGTCTTCTTTTTTTTTTTTTTTTTTTAACTTACTTGCTACCGCTTGCTGTAGGGCCTTTCCCTTTGCCTGCTTCTTTGCTCACAGTCGGTTGACTGTTCTCAATCATTAATTGTTTCGGGGCTGGTGCGAAACTCCCGTAGCCAATAGCTGGTCGTGTGACCAAAGAGGGATCAACTACCGAGTACGTCGGGAAATTGGCAATATTTCGATTCTGGTTCTGCGCTTGATGGTTCTGATTAAAGGTCGTTCCGAGGTAAAAGGGGTTTGGATTGTTGCCTTGTGGGTAATTCACATTGTTTGTGTTATTTTGATAAGGTTGATTAAAAGGAGTGTAGGGGTTAAAAGGTCTGTTCTGATTATCTTGACGTCTATACCCATTGAAATGACCCCTATTGTTTGACTGGTGATTTTGGTAACTTCCTCTATACGGGTTTCCTCCACTACCTCTACCTCTACCTCCTCGTTGGCTCCTTGAAGGACCGACTTGTGACGCTACATTTGCGAATGATGAGTTGGAGGACAAAGATGGGGTGGCTGATAACAGGTGAGTTGAAGTGTTTTCCAATTGAACTTCATTTGGGATGTTGAGACCGTCCCATGATAGGTGTTCGGGATGGATTTGACCGTCAATTGGACTCATGTTTTGTAAGTGATTCCCTATTGCATAAGGATTGTCGTCGTATCGATCATCTTTTGCGAATTCTGCGTCAATCTTGGCTTGTCTCGCAAGGGACTCATTCTTTGACCCGACGTCTGACATCCTGCCATCTGACAAACGATGTTCCCAGACGTTTTGACGCTGTGCAATATCGTACCTCATCGCGATTGGCCAACCGCCTTTATTCTCGATTTGCATTTGCAAGACAATTGCTTTATGAGCTTTTAGCCAAGGAGCAATTGGGTGATTGAGTTGATTAGGCAGTTTGTCGTATACCTCTTCATGGTACTTCACCATCATATCGAATCGGCGGGACCACTCAGCACATTTCAAACGCCATTCGCTAGGAATCGTCAAACCAATGTACGGAATCGTGTCCGATAAGCAACTAGAAACTTTAGCTTTCTTGGTTGACATGTGGGCTTTATCGGCTAACAACCACTTCATGTTAAAGATCGAAACCGGTATATGTCGATTCTTATTTATCATGATCTTATCGAAGTATTCAGACAACTTTGGCAAGGTATGGTTGACTTCAGCGCCTATTACCACTTCCGTGTTAGACTCTTCTTTCTTCTTTTTAGATTTCTCAACTGTGGATTCTTCTGATATCGGGGTTACTTGGTCTTCATCTATTTCAAGTTTCTATCAGATCAAGTTAAAAATATTGCTAGGGTTGACCTTTACGTACCTTATGTCATATAATCTCGGGTCGCGTTCGAGGACGTTTCGCGTTTTACACCACATCGCATAGGCTTTACTGAGACTCTCGACTCTAGCAAATTTATTCGTGCGGTATGCTTCTTGGATTGATCGAATCCATTTCGTATGCGCTAGAACAATCTCTGGATCAACCGAAGTTGTTATGTTCGTCTCCGCTTCTAATAAATCAACGATGTATACATACGAGAGGCAAGTCAATATAAGATTACTATCTTTTTTTTTTTTTTTTTCTCTGATCAATTAGGTCTGAATAAGAGAAGTGTTCTTTTAGGAATTCGATTGGGTCTTAAATCCAACTAGGAAGTAACTTCCCAATAACTAAAACAACATGAATCACTTCGGACTTTAACCGGGATGGATCCTTATTGATTAAGACTACTAGGGAGTCGCTTCGGAATTTAACCGGGAGGGATACCTCGGAATTTAACCGGGAGGGATACTTCGGAATTCAACCGGGAAGGATCATCGGAATTCAACCGGGAGAGAACTTAATTATAGTACGTTTTGCTTCTCTCTTTTTTTTTTTTTTAAAGGTGGGGAGGGGATGAAGGCCATCAAAGAGGTATAATTACTAACCTAAAGCTACCAAAGTATCTCCGTTTTGGCTCGTAGACATCTGATGTTCGACATCTTGGTCGGCATTGCTTTCATGGTGGAATCCTGCGATACTAGTTTGTTGGGTATCATCATCACCAGGATTACCATGTCCACCACTCCCGCCAGGTTCGTTTAGTTGTCCTGGATTGGTAAGGATAGTGTTCGTACCAGCCATAGGTGTGGTTGAGGTCTCAGAGTTCGCAGGTGGTATACCTTCTTGGCCAAGAATTGACGAGGTTGCCGTCTGGCTCCTGGTGACAACTTGTTTTTCCTTCGACTTTCCTTGCTGTTGCTTTCTATCGATTGTCGCGTTAGCTGCTTTTGCGTTGAACTCTTCAGTCGTCATTTTGATTTGATTAGATTGAAGAAATATGTTGTGGTATATTGGAGGAGTGGATCTTATAAGTTAGAATTGATAGTTCAATTAGAAGGTTTTTTTTTTTTTTTTTGGAATTATTTTGTTGCTTAATAGTGTTGGTGGTAGAATTGTTTGAGTATTTTGATTTAAGCTAAGGAATAGTCTTTGAAAGAACAAAAGAAAATTAGTGTTGAATAAGGAAAGATGGTGATGTTTCCTTATTTTCTTGCTAGGAAAGGTTTGGGGATTAGATGTGGTGCGATGGAAAACTTTTTCGTTTTCCTTCAACACATCTATTGGGGCAAGTACGTCAATACTTCTTGCCCCGAGCTCATACTCGAGAGACCGATCTTCGGGTCGTTATCCCCAAGCCTTTATGGAACTTCACAGGTATCGTCGTCCCTTTGGACACCTGTAGCATTGAAAGATCATTTGAAATCTTGCTCTTATCTTCCTTTGCTTGAGTTTACAATGTCTCTGGTACGCCAAACTCCTGCTCAACTCTTTGCATGGCTGGATTTGAACGTCGATTCATTCAAGTTTGAAAAAAATTAGACTGACTAGATACAATATAACTCAACATGTAACCAGAAAATTCACAGAAAATGACCAGTCTTTGAGCGCTTAGAAGTAAATGTCTTTTCAAGATGTAACAATAAATCCAATGTTTGTCTTTTTATCACTTGTTGAAGAAACCGTAGGCAAGGGTGGATGTAGAGAAACAGAGGAAGGACGATCTTGCAGTGGCTTTAAACGTGATTTTGCCTTCTCAGCAGCCACTTCTTCTCGTCTCTCTATCAACATCCTGCGGTGGATGCGGGTAATACATTCGACTTCGGTGATCCCATCTTCTGCAAGGTGAAAAAAGCTGCCACAACATGAACACTCGTCAATATGCCGCATCGTCACTGGCCAAATTTCCGGTCGAGGTACGCCATCATTATCCCAACCCTGTAAGACTAATTTCATCGGATTTTCGAAATCCCACTCGTGGACACAACTCGGGTCGATGGCGACATGACATCTCAAGTCGTTAGTCCGAACCCCACGGATCATATATCTCTCTTTCACCAATACTTGTCGGATTCTAAGGTTCTTGTTCCGAGCCGTGATGGCCTCGTAAAGGTACTGATCAAGATTGAGGTCCGAGTCGTAAAATGGAATTCCCATCAAGACAATAGGTACCAGTACGGAGTCGGCCTCGTTATCTGTCTCCGTAGAGTATATAACGGGAATTACGATAAATTCTATTTTAGGGATTCGGCCGGCACCTAGAAAGTATCCCTTAGAATACCGGAGATCTGAACCCGCAAGTCCACAAATGGATGCACGGCGTGGAATATAAAACATCCAGTCTCCCTTAGCCCATCCCGTAGCCAGTGTGATTACGTTTTTTACATCGATTTTAGCGCGGCGAAAAGTTCTCAAAATGAGTTCCAGTGCATTGGAAGCTGGTTTTCCCACGAATCTGATGTTGTACCAGCAGGGGACATCTGGCTGCCCACTGCATGGACCGAATGATTTCATGTATCGAAGGATCCATAAGTGAGAGATGGGTCGTAATGTGAA
>NW_006769061.1:0-9040 GCF_000204055.1 Melampsora larici-populina 98AG31 | reverse complement strand
CAGAGTCATTTTTTGCACGCAGTCTCAGCTATGTAGGAGCTTAACACAGTTGACATCCATCCAATGTAAAGGATGCCATACTTTGAAATTTTTTGAAGCCAACAAATACATATGATCCCCACCGTTACATTGCAACAGGTTCCTACCTTGTTGAACTGAAGTTCTTCGCAATCGGGTCATGTGCAGTGCAAAAATCCCATACGTCAAATACTCATGACGTCACCGTGCAGGCGCAGGGACTGCAAAAAAAGAGGCCGCAACAAGCTTTGCACTTGCCCAGATTCTCATCGTCACACATGACTTAAATTGAGTGTTAAGACAAATAGAAAGGATGATGACGAATATGAGAGTGAAACCTCCCCAGAAAGCCCAGGTGATCATCCAGGGGGTGATTTGATCAGAGATATTGGTTTGACATCATCACTTCACTGAGCAGCAATTTATCACTGGCTGCCCATGAGGAGAGAAATATTGCTGAAGGGTGGTTCTTGGTTAGAAGAATGGTTGAGGCAGTTGGCTTGCAGATACCGCGGGCTCCGGTGGGCATTGGTCAAGTTTAAGGTTAGTTATTGCCGCGACCCGGTCCTGACCCCGGGATTCTCAGACTGCCCGGGATCAGCTCAATTTCAAAACAAGCTAACCCGGTTTGATTGCCCAAACTCAATGACAGCTGCTGGAAGAACCAACCACCCATGAGATTGACACCAGATAGGCTCAAATCCTTGATTGAGCTTCAGATACCTTTATAAAAGCCTAGGATGGAACCAATAGCCCATACAGTTTTGGCAATTTGAAGAAATGATATTTGCAGTTTTTTGTAGAAATTGAGGATCATTTCACTAAAACTTGCCCTGTTTCCTTAGAAAAAGGCCAGACAGGGTCAGCCTAATTTTCCTCAAAGCATTTCTGAGACCAACCCAAACCGGTCCTGGTTCTGGGACCAACCCGATTTTTCCGGGTTGGGTTGGTGCATTAACATAGTCCATTATCCAATTTTCCAATAGTATTTCATTATACATAATCTTGTCCTCAAGATGCATGCTTTGAAAGTAGAATCATTGTAAACTTTGTGATCAATAAATATTGGTTTATCAACTCCAATGGTAATATCCACAAATTGTAATTACTATCAACTTGCTCTTCTGTCTTCTAATCTCACATCATGACCTAGCTTGAAGAGGCTTCAAAGCATTTGAGTTGCATGATAAGCAATGTTGACAATTTGTGGCGCAGAACCTTATGAATCAAACAAAAATTACCACAAATAATGGAAAACTGTGAAATCATAGACAATTATGGGATACAAACTAAAAACCCAGAGAAAGCCAGAGTTTCCCAACTTGGACTTTTTGGCTGAATTCTTCCATCATTTCAAAAAAAAACTGTCTCTTCACATCATGTATTTTTGTAATCAACTGAACCAGTCCTTCCAAATATCAAATACACCACTTCCACACCCAGCAACCCTGGCAATAGGCAGCCCACCAAAAGTGCTTCTAGCTGTACCTTGAATCTCCCCACTAGTAATAATCCTACTCCCAATATTTCAGTACCTTGCTTTGAATACCTGGAATAAGAAACCTGATGATTGGAAGAGGATGTTGAAAATATCAAGAAACCTTTACACAATGTTGCAACTTGCACTCAACCCTAGCTATGTAAAGAGCAAATCTTCAACTATTTCCCTCCCCAAAACCAGGTGATCTACCAGAAAGTCAATCACTCTGGCAAAGTTAAAGAAACACAGCCCCATTCAGGGTTTGGAAGAGGTCAACTTGGAGAATGTTGGTAACAACTTCAAGTTTTGGGTAAGTCTTTTTCTTACATGTTGAAAAATACTATTGCTGTACTTGTGTCTCAATAGACCAGCTGCTACACATTAGCCCTTTTCTTGATGAAGTGCAAGACTGATAGTGAGCCAGTACCCAATCCTCCATCTTACTATTAGCAAAATTTGGTTGAGGGATTTTTCAAAACTTGTGATGGACCTCCAGGTAATAATGCCGCCTCTGAAACCCACATTAGTTCAAGATCACTGTTATTGATGGCAACTTGAAGGTTGATAATGATTATATTCAACATTTTCATGCCACCATGCGCTGGTGGTGAATTTCCTGCTTCACAAGAGATTGAGACAAGCAATGGAATTATGGCTTCAATCAGATCTTATGCCATTATTTCAATAAGTGAATTGCATGGTAGACTCTTCACAGTATTCACTGGTCTTGGTTGATGTTGTCAGCCCTGAGCCCTGTGTACAGGACCACGGACTAACAAACACACATGTAAACACATGTAATACATATGTAAATAATATGTAAATATATGAAACTTGTTTAAAACCATAAGAATTACAACTCATGGCTCAGTTTCAAGAGTCACTTAAGTAACAAGACTTTTAACCTCATAGTAAAACCTAACCCAAACCTAACTCAAAAGAAAAGCAAACCTAAGTGCCAACCACAAGTTGACGCCTAGGTCTGGAATATATAAACCCCTCTTCTTCCCACTCTGGAAGAAGAAGAACTTCATATCATTACACAACTCATCATCACAACTTACTTGATTCTTCACCAAGAATATTGAGTACAGTGATATTGTTGTACTTTGATTGTCATAGTTCTTTTCTGTCTTTGTTCAGGTCATTGTAAAACCTCAAGTAGTGTTCTGAGCTTGTGGGACCAATAGCTAACAGAACAAGCTTGGAATTTACAAAGGGCACCTCATTAGAGAGTCTAAAGTACCCAGCGGCACCTCTGATTCTTCAGAGTCTAAAGTACTGCAGGCTTGGTAGTTGTAAGATCAACCCAAGCTCAGAGTAGGATCCTTAGAAGGACTACTTAGCCATCCCACTGGCCACAAATCCTCTCATTAGAGGTCAACTAACTGTAGTCTTCACTTGGGTGTAACAAGTGAAGGCTTCATCGTTGACTACTCTTTACTTTTCTTAGTGAAGAGTTAGCCCAACAGTTGCTGACTCCTCACAGATGTATTGTGAAGTTGAAAACAGGAAGGACAAAGCATTGTCCAATGAACTGCTGGATTGATGTTCAATAGAGATAAGGCTGTTTGGATGTCCACAGGATATTTGAGCTTTTTCTTCTTGTAAGGGCTGTGATCCAAGTTTTAAGAATCCTCTTCATTGTAACTAGAGAAGTGGTGTTGGCTTATTTGTTTGATATTCCTGCAATGAATTGTAGGTAGATAACTAATACTAGCAACAAGAATGTCCATTTCCTTGTATCAGATGTAATTGTAGGTGCTACAATTTTGAAGGAGCTAGTTTTTCTTTGGCAAGATGGTTTGAGATTGTTTGCTGAGTGACAGACCCATTCCCTTGAGGCTTGGTAAAACAGGGGGCACAAGGACAAGAGCAAGACATTGTGATTTTGAGCTGACTTCAAGAGAGGGAAGAATGTGATTTGGTGATATTTAGCTAAACCTTTTTTAAAGGTGCTTGTCCCAGATTCTTCAATAAGCATCAAGGATCAGCCATGTTGGTTGACCAAGTTGGACAGTTTATCTGCCTTTTCATTGAAAAACTCAAGAGAGCTCCTTAAACATGATTTATATGAGTCAGTCACATGTGCTTGGGTGCTGGGGGGTTCAAAGCACCTGGCCACTGATCCTCAAGTCTCACAGAAAACAAGCTATAACAAGTGCCTGTGATGCCATGATATGAAGTTTACTGCTACATGAGATCTATTTACCATGCTAGTATATGTATTACATACATGATGTGCACTATGAATCAAACTGAACTAAGCTCCCAGCAACAAGTGTACTTACTTATGTAGTACATGGAAGTGAGGTTTGATTACATATGTGTTAAGAAATGTGTACTTAAGCCTCGTTTCTGACTGGTGCGCAAGGGATATTGAGGTGATGCACATGCAAGCGCTGTGCAAATGGTATACTGGACTGGATGTCACGAAACTTTGACAGGTCTGGCGCACCTGATGCGTGTCAAAAAAGTTGATCCGAGAAATCCATTGGCCGAGCTCGGTAGAGATGAGACTCAGAGTAAGTATTGAGCTGATAGGTATGTAAGAAAAATCGACAACAAGTCAGATGTAGCCCAGGCCCCAAACCCTCTTGGGGGGGCCACTCAGTATACTGCTTCTCGTATCTCGACGAGCCGCCCCTTTTCTGATTCGTGATATCTGTAAGTCAATTAAACAACGTTTTCTTGACCAGGGAATCCTGAAAACTCGCCTAGGAGTGATGGGAATAATTAGATAATGGCTGGAGATTGCACTCTTGGTCGGAAGGTCAGATTAGAAGCACAGTTTAGGGGAGTATCTATGTAGTGATAACATAAATCCTTCATTTTTCACTAGCCCAGTGTGAGGAGAGCCCGGTTTACGCATAAAGCTTCAAATCAAGGTGAATACATAGATTCCTAATGAAAGGTCATCTGATGGCGATGATATTTCAACTTGTATCCGATGATCTTGACTACTTACAAAAAACCTACACATAGACTGTGAGTTCAAAGTGCAACCTTAAACAATATTCAAGTTAGATTCTTTCTGTGTGTATCTAAAGGAATTGCGCTCATCATGAGGCAACTTACGAGAAGCGCGCCCAATATACTCCGAGTCCTCACGAAGCCTCATTGAACTCATGTGTTAGTCTCGATTCTCCCAGTCTGATCCAGCCATTGAGAAAAATCTTAGACAGACAGTTTCTATACTAGAAACTTCAAATTGAAAATCAATTGTTTGATGATCAGTCCCACCAGGCCCCCAGAGGCTTCAACTTCACTTTATAATTCAGTCAGGAGTAAACCTCAACAGCTGCAAAGTCTCGAAAATCATCCGCTATGCAACTTTGATTACCTTAGCTAACCCCCTTCGCTCACCACTTCTGACTCCCTATGCATTTCTCCAATTGGAAATATAGATATCTCAGTCACTGAATGTTCATAAACCTGTGGAGGAATTACATTAGTACATTCTTGAACCGATCAACGCTACATCAAAGCTCACAAAACTGATTTTGGAGACTGATATAAAGGCATTGAGCCTCTCCTATTCTAGATTGGTTGAAGGTGCATGATCTCATGCTTTGGTACTATCTTGTTTTTCTACCTTCTTCGCATTCGCTTTCAAGACCAAATTTATTCTTGATTATTTTTCAATGTTTTCTTCAAACTGGTTACTGATTCATTTTTGCTTAATCATAAATTGTTTACTTGCAAACTCGACTTCCGACGAGATTTCTTATTACGTGCCATCTGAAGGAGGAGGTACGAGTCTCAACAGAGCCACAATATCGGGTTTAGGTGAACCTCTGAATGTGAATTCAAATCCTGAAGATTAAACTATCTTTATATGTTGCTCGTTGTTCAAAAATACACCATTTGAAAAAACAAGGTTATCATCTCTGCAAAAAGCTCACCTGAAATCCTAACAAATTCAGGTATACAAAACTTTGCTAAATCAATTGGATTGTTGAGTTTCATTTATTTTCTATCTTGTTCCATCATATGTAAAGATTTTTTTCGAAAAAGTGAAACAGAAGTTATATAGATTTTAATTTTGTTTGATTCATATAGCTCTCAAGAATGTTTGGGACTTCATAGAGGTGAATTACAGAAAGCTAATCTAGGTGATGGAAATGGGTGGGTAAATGAGGTAAGTTAAGAACAAAAAAACTGTTTTTGGATACTTTTTACTTTAATGTTTTCATCAACAAACTTCAATTCGTTATTTTCAGACAAAGCTCTTTCGTCAAGGTAACAAAAATATTTCCTAAACCTCTCGACTTCAGTTTGACAAAATTTTGTGAACAGAGACAATTTTGATCAATTTTTGTTTCTTGACCATCATCATCATTCTGAATAATAAATTTTCATGCATGATAAAACTAGATTTTGGTGATCCATTCCTCGGTAGCTGTTTGGAAACTTTCATAGGAGGAAACCACTTCCGGTAATTCATCTCCAACCGTCAACATTTTTCCAGAAAAAACTTGATTATACTTACTTTATTCATATGTTGTCTTTCAAATCTTATCTCTCCAGTTTTTGGCGTCAAAATGGCACAAAAGCATCAAGTGGGGCCCTTTTTTTATCTGTTTCGCAAGAAGAAGATTTAAATCATTCACATACTATAGTTCCCAATGGCTACAATCTAGGGAGGTAAGGGTTCCACCTTTCTCCGCCATGTCAGCAAAGAGCTTCAGGTATAATGTATATTACAAGACTGACAAATTCGTGATACAGAGACAGATTAGTAGCTAATGCTACTACAGGTAACACAGCCTTTGGAAACAGAAAATATTTCACTCGGGTAGAATATGTAGATGGTATGCTCCCTGCAGGTAATGTAGGAGGTAAGTTAATTCAGGACCCAAAAAGCTGCTCAAGCTCATAGGTCAACTGGGTCAAATTTTGGAGTGGGACATGCAAGGCTGATTATCATGTGACTGATTTTGTCAGTAAATCATGGTATATCACAAGATGGAAAAGTAGCGGTTCTCACCATCACAGCTGGACCGCGGTTCCTTCCGAGCAAGAATCGGGGAATATCGAGATTTACTCAAACGAACTTCAAACCAATTAATTTCCTAACACGACTATCCTTGACACCATAGTACGCGGAATGATCAGGCAAGGCGGGATGAAATTCGTGTTCGTGACTACTTACACACTATGGAGAGCTATTGTTTTGCAACAATGGAATTGGATTTGCAACTAGCTACAGTTGAACAGCGTCTATTGAACTCTTGCCTTGGATATCTAGAAGATTCGCGCTAGATTACGCTTATCATCCAGCGTTTCATTGCCAACCTAGTAGACGGCATGAACACAAAAAAAAACATTTGACATGAAACCTCACTGACATCATAACTTTACAGTTGGCAAAAATCATCTCTCGACTATGTGGCGATCTTTACAGCGCGTATGCAGAATGTTGATGATTCTTTGTCTTCTTGCTAAAATTTGACCAGTTTGCACCAATGTTGGGGCTCATATATCCTATCTACAGACACATTTAACAGGCCGCGTTCGCATTTTGGCTGATTGCCCGATCTTTTTCTCAAAATAATTGAACTGCTGAATTAAATTACCGAGCCATTTTCAGATCCTGCTCCTTGAGATTGTCGCAAAAATGGCACTTTGACCGATTTCACCGAGGTATGTCACCCTAGTTAGAGTTTGAAGTTCAAAATTGTGTTCTATCCAGATCCCGTAGTCGAGAAATGGTTTTTAGCTCTTGACAACAAATGTCACACAAAGGCAGTTCTTGCATAACTTGTTAAAATGGTCAGATTTTAACAGCATCAGTTCACTTCTCGAACAATTCTAGCTCCCAATTTCTCATCAGGAGTCAGTCTCAAAATTTAAGAAAAAGAAGGCTTAAACATTCATCAGCTGTGTAATTATCTGAATCACTTTGGCTCCCTCCTCTTACACTTGTTACCGCTGCTGACTTGAGTTCCTTGATTTCGGAATTTGTCATCTCCTATTGAAGTTTTTATTCGAACCTGCGGAGGATTAACATTTTTTGTTGATCATCAAATAGATCAAAACACTTTGTCATCTACCTCCCAAGAAAGGCCTCTTTTCCACCAAAGAAAATACATAAAGCCTTTCGCGACACAATTCCCCTACCTGAAAAGTTGTATCAAATTCTAATCCCTCCTTCACATACTTTAAACAAAAAACAAGAATAGATGATTTGTTTTTCTTCAAGCCGCTTCAATCTTTCCTTCATTATGATAACTTGCCTATGTCAAAACTCAACATCCAACAATGATAATAAGGTTCCTTATTATTTGCCTTCCGATGGAGGAGGTCAAAGTCTCAATAAAATTCCTTCCAATGGTTTAGGTGAACCCTTAAATGTGAATATTGGATATCCTCTTTAAGCACAAAAATCTTCAGATGACTCAATCCTGAAGGTTAATTCCCCTATTCTGTTCAACTTTCTGTTTTATTTCAAAACTAGGTGATCATTTCTGCAAAAAGTTCACCTGAAGTCCTTACTGATTCAGGGTTTGCAAAATTTGCCAAATCAATCGGATTGTTGAGTCATTTCTATCATTCTTTTGTCTTATTCTTCATCACCATATCACAATTTTACCGCAGGCAATATTATTCAACTCATTGCTCATAAACCATTTTGTCCACTTTGTCAACTTATTTGCTTTCAGTTCTCAAGAATGTTTAGGACTTCATTTAGGCGATATTCAATCAGCCAATCTAGGTGACGGAAATGGTTGGCTGAATCAAGTTGAGTCAATTTTTTCAACTTTTTTCAGTCTTCCAGTAGATTTATTTTCTGACTTACATTTGCATTGATGAAATTAAATCCAATGGTTTCAGAAAAAGGTATATCGTCAAGGTATGTGATGGCAAAATCTATTCATTGCTCTCAATAAATTTTCAAGATTGACCTCAATTTTGCTATCATAACCTTAAAAACAGATTATGGTGACCCTTTACTAGGAAGTTGTTTAGAATCCTTGATAGGAGGAAACCATTTCCGGTAAGCAAAGATCCCCTGCCAAAAATTCTTCTCTCATAGATCCTCAATGAGTCCCTACAAACCTACAACCAAACTTTCCAAAAAAAATGTCTAGTTATTGGCGTCAAGATGGTGCAAAGGCTTCAAGTGGTGCATTATTCTTAACAGTTTCTTCAGAAGAAGATTCAGAAAAATCTCATAAAATCATTTCCAATGGTTACAATCTAGGAAGGTAGATACACCTCCCTCTTGAAACACATGAAAGAACCTAAACTGATCTGTAAATATCTGAAGAGATAGACTAGTAAGGAATGCTACTGAGATTAATACCACTTTTGGTAATAGAAATTATTCTACTAAAGTTCAATATGTTAGTGGAATGCTTGCTCCTGGATCTGTAGGAGGTAAGTAATCAATCAAAACTTGCTTGAAACTGCATACTTTCAAGAGAAATTCAACTGAGACAAAAGATGTCCCAAATTGATGGATCCTCCTTCTCTATTCCATAATAGTCAATCATGGTATCTCACAAGATGGCAGAGTGGCTGTTCTCACTGTCACTG
>NW_006769060.1:0-9062 GCF_000204055.1 Melampsora larici-populina 98AG31 | reverse complement strand
ACGGTTTGGAAATCTAAGAAAAAAACTAGACATGTGAAAGGTACTAGAAGAACAAAAAGCAAGTCTAAATAAATGAATAAATGATTTCATAGTGATTGATTGATCTATTCAAAAACATGATACATAGTAGTTCCGTTTGATTAGATTTAGAATGATTTTCTTTCAGTTGGTTTCTGGTCATGATAAGTAAATGTATAGTTGATTGTCAAACAGGGTTTTTCTTAGAAAAGATAATGTTTTATGTATACATATTTCTTTACTTTGATCTTGGATTTCTTACTCTATAAATCTTTTATGAATGTTTTATAACTTTCTAGTGTTTAGTTTGTTAAATTTGCTCATGAATATGGACTTTCAACTGGTCTTAAACATTGTTTTCGTCTTTTACTACATCGATCTTGATTTTTTTAGTCTCAAACACATCAGCATACAGGTACTACTGGCAGATCCTGTACGCATACAGGCTCGATGACGCCATAAGCCTTAGTAGCTCACACCCCGGGCAAAGGGGCGACGCTCCCTATGTAGCGTCATGCGGACGCTCCGCCCCGGGGCCGGAGCGTCACACAGCTTCACAGGGAGCGTCACATGAAGCGTCGACAGCTTCACAGGGAGCGTCGACAGGTGCCGCACAGCACCTGTCTGGAGCGTCACCTTGACGCACACCACCCTTTACATCACCATCAACCACTTCTCGTCTTTCAACTCTCGATTCCTTTCATCTCATCGCTCAACTTCCCTTCATCATCACTTCCTGTTCCTCAACATCCCACCAGAAGATACACCCGATGATCGATATTCAAACTGGGCATCAATCGCCAGCGGAGCTGGGCTTAGTGCTCTGTACCTGCTCTGAATGTATCAAAGCGAAGCACACCGATTCTTCAGGTAACGAAGTCTCCGGCTTATGGATTAATCGAGGAACTGAAAGGAACCATAGAAGAAGAATGTCCACCAAACCTGAAAACACACCACTGCTCGAGGCGCTAGCCAACGACTTTCATGCCAAGGCAAGCATCAACGACGCCGAACCAGAAGATTCTGCTTCTGATTCGGATTCTGATCATATCGCTGGCCCTGAGGATCCGAATGTATTCAAATTAGTCTGTCAGTAGTATCACTTTCAACGGAAATCCCCACTAGAGCTAACAAAATAAACTCTATTATCATCTAGATCTTGTATTGTATTTTATTGCTTGGTTATACTTAGAGTGCAGAATGACACGGGATAACAATAGGAAAGCGCGAGATTATGTGATGCAAATTGTCGAAATGTGTACGAAAATGGACTCTTGCACCGACTGGTTCAACATGGTTCCAAAAGATGTACGAACGATCACGGCTCGCCTTCATCTCGAGGCATCTCTCGAGCGGTTTGTATGCTGCCCGGAATGCTACACTCTCTACGAGCCGGAGGTTGCCCCAGCTGAATGTGGCTATCGACAACTACCCTCAACGGGAGCATGTAACTCTGAGCTCTTTGCTAGTCGACCTATACCAGAAATTCCGTCCATCTCCCGACTCTCTGAACAACGTCCACGTACTTCTGTCAAAGTAAAATTCAATAAACCGCTCTCCACTTTCATCATCCAAGACTTACAGGAATGGCTCACCTGGTTCTTATCGATAACTTACATCGAAGATTTTATTGACGATTGGACGAAAGAATGTAGCAAAAGGGAACCTGAAGAAGTCTCGGACTATACTCATAGTGCAGCGTTCAAACATCTTTATGCCGACATCGAAACATCTAACCCAAACTCCTCCCGACCTCGTCCTCTTCCCTTGGCATTTTCTCTATTCATCGATTGGTTTAACCCGCTCGGAAACAAGACGTCTGGCAGACAAGTCTCAATTGGAGTGTTTACAATGAACTGCTTGAATTTACCACCTCAGTCTCGACATCTGATGAAACACACGTTTCTAGCAGGGATGGTTCCAGCTCCTCATCAGCCTGACATGACCACTATTAGTCATGTCTTGCGCCCGGTAATTGATCAGTTGCTCAAGTTAGATCGTGGTATCAAAATCAAGACTCATCGCCATCCGCAAGGCCGCAAAGTGATGGTGCGACTGTCTAATCTGAGCGGTGATATGGTGGCTAATCATAAAGTCGCTGGGTTCATATCCCATTCAGGGACCTATTTCTGTACCTGGTGTAACTTACCAAAGAAAGAATTGGCGCAAATGAAAGTTGGGCGTTTACGAAATCGAAGAGAAGTCCTGTCAGCCGCCCACAACTGGAAGAATTGTGATACTCTCAAAGAACGAGAAAGCGCAGCCACAAATACCGGCGTACGATGGTCCGAACTGAATCGGCTCCCATATTGGGACCCTGTCAAAAACGTGGTGCTGGGTGTCATGCACAACTGGTTTGAGGGTGTGCTAGCAAATCACTTCCGATTTCGATGGGTCTTTCTGGTCAAAGATGAACCTCGTGTCCGTGGTAACAACAAGGTCTGTGAAGTAAACGAGGAAGAACTTGAAGCTGGTGATGGATGGCTTTCGGACGATCTTATCAGTGCAATTCGGCAAAATCTGGACTCGGTCAAGGTACCACGAGGAGTAACTCGTATGCCGTCTGGACTGGGTACTGTAGCAAACGGAAAACTCAAGGCAAGCGAATGGCATGCCCTTTTTGCGACACACTTACCACTGGCGGCTATCGATGTTTTCATTGGAGATTACCAAGCGTTTCTAGAGGATCGAGCTAATCCATACTTAAAGAAGTTATTATTCAATTTCTGTGCTCTTGTGGAAGGCACTCATATTGTAGCGGCACGGAAGGTCAAGAAGGATGATCCAGAACGATTCAAGCAGGCGTACTTTGAATACACAAGATCATCACAAGAGATCGAACGAGGTTGCAAAATCAAACAGAATCATCATTATGCGATTCATACATCAAGTCAAATGGCATGGTGGGGTCCGATGTTGGCAGTGTCAGAATTCCCTGGAGAGCGTATGTGTGGCTTTTTACAAAAGATCAACACAAATGGGAAAGTAGGTGAGTACGCAAAATTTCTAGACGAAGTTGGCAATGACGTGCTTGCTGACCACATCGCATGTTTATCTAGAGGAAATGGGACAAACGATCATGCGCCGATTCTGTCACCAACAGAGGCTTCTATGCAAAGCCCCCCCTCAAAGTGATCCGGTGAAAGTGGTTCAGCGAAACATTGGCGGCCTGTTTGAAATGGACGATATTACTTATACAAAGTTGCTGATGTATTGTCAGGCTCAGGACTCATCGTGGGTCAACTGTCGTGTACTCCCGTATCCAGATGGGGCGCAGATTCTGTCTGCATATGCACGCGAGGTTCGAGTTTTGAACACTCGTGCGGGTACGAAATTTAGTAACAAAGCGGCCTCAAATATAGTCAAGGTGGAAATCAAAGGGGAATTCAAATGGGCGAAGGTCTTGCATATACTATTGTCGAAGGATTCAACCGAACCTCTGGTGATGGTGAGATGGCTGGAAGTCGTAAGGGATATAGCCCTAGATCAACTCTTAGAAAGGTTGAGTATGGTACGGGTGATTGCAAGCTCAAAGGATGGATTTATCGCAGCAGCTTCAGTAGTAAGTACTCTTGCCCATCGGGAGTTGCCGTGCTGGACTCTTGGATATAATGGCCCGAGTCTGCTTTTAATGGGTGTCAATCCTGGTGAACATGAGTATGTTGTACCGGATTACTCAGAGGATCTGCAATTGGAAGGAGCTGGAGACGCTATGGACCTTGATACGGACATGGGTTGATGTCCACTCATTTTCTTTCCTTTTGTTCAATTTCAATCACTTCTCTCTTTTCTCAATTTGTTTTTTCTCTCTTTTTTCAATTTGTTTTTTGAACTGCGAGGATGCAATGAAAAGAGACATGAATTACAAACACCTCAAAGAAGTCCAAACAACCTTTTGGCAAACCCGTTGAGATGAGACAAGACATAACCAAAGAAAATATATGACACTTTAAACAGAAACACTTTGAGAAGATTCACATGAGACATTATCAGGAAGAATTGGCCATTCCACTAAATACAATCATGCAGTTACAACAAGAAAGCAAAGAAAATTGAAACAATTAAGAAAACAAATTGACAAGCACACTGAGATCAAATCTTTAAACGTTCTTCCAAGCTTCGTATCTTGCATCTCGCGCTTCCTCCTCGCGGTCATCCTCCATCTCTTCATCATCCACAAACAAGGGCCCTTGGCCCTTGGCGGGGGCCTTGCCCTTTCCTTGGCCTTGATCTTCAAATTCCTCCCCATCTTCAATCTCGCCTTCCTCATCCTCATCTTCGTCTTCAAAATCTTCCAAGTCAACACTACCACCTTTTGCAGTTGAATTCCCAGACTCTGAACCCTCATCATCATCTTCAGGCTCCTTAAAATGGTCTAAGTTGTAATGTTTAGTACCTTCGGACCAATGCTTTTCAGTAAACTTTCTACCGTTCAGTCTTTCGTCCGGATGGGTTTTAGCCAAGAGCGACATTTCCGGATTTGGCAGCAAGGCCACGTTGTTGCAATCAGCTATGTTGAGTCGTTGTGATACGGAGAGAGTGTTATTGAACCAGTCGGCATCATAAAAGTCGATCGGTAATCCTCTCGGAGGTTTGGTGAACGTAGACTCTCTAGGTGGTCGAGGGCGAACTCGTTTTCGTGGCTTGACTTTTGACACAGGACCGATTTCACTCGAGATCTTCATGTGATCATCCAGCCTTCGAATGAAAATCCCCGCTTTGGCCGACCGATAAACAGGAGTCTTAACTACGTATGCTTGTAGCTTGGCTGACCACTCATCGTCGCTGTGAGCTTCGGCTTCTTTGAGTATCTTCTGGTATCTCGATGGGAAATTGTGTTGGTTGGCGTGCTTGGCTCGAGCTTTCATAAGCTGGAAGTGAAACGCAAATACATACAGATCAGTATCAAACATCAACTCAAAGATCAAAATCAGGCTCACCCTTCGGCGACGAGCTAAAGTGTTTTTCCTCTCATCATCCTTCTGATTTTTCCCTTCTTCTTTCAATTCCCTCCTGTACTTACGGCCATACAAAAAATGAACATAGTGATTATAGGTGCGTTCAAGGAGGAGTATGTCGTTGATGAAAGCCTTGTTGATATTCATGTAAGCAAACGCATCGGCGGCAACCCACTGTCGAAAGATCCGCAGTGCGCTGATTCGACATGCTTCGTTCCAGAGGGTGTCTTCAGCACTTTCGAGATCAGGACACCATTGTCGTATACCGAGCTTAGCAAACATCGCTTTCGTATAGATAACAAAAAAATCTTTAATGTTCACAATACTTCCACCCACGTTCACACGATCAGCGGCGGGGACTTGAACTTCATTTTGATCGACGAGATCCTTGGCTGATGTGCTGTCCAGCACTCCTGCTATTTCGGATGATTGCGAGAACCGAGAGTTGAATTCAGCGAGATGTGCGGGATCTGGTGGCTTGGGTACAGCAGACGATGATGTCAACCCCCAGATAATTCGAATGAAGACATAGAAGCAATTCTAAGAGATGGATGATGAAACGTTAGTGATTTTATTTGATCCAACTAGAATAAGAAGAACCTACCTTTGTGCCATCGAATCCTTCTGGCCACTCGCCTTCGTTCAACTGAGCACCATGTCTTTTTGGCGATGGTTTTGGTGGACCAGTGGCTTTAACACGAGATGTTGATGGCGTCGATTGTCTCTGAGGAGTTGAAGACTGGGATGGTTTCCTAATGGGAGTCGGCTTGGAAGACTTTGGCGGCTTGTTTGGGATTGAGCCTGTTGAAGCTCTTGGCGCCTTCTTCTTCTTGGTCGTTTCAGAGGTTGGGGAGGCCGTGTTCTTGACACCAATGTCTTGAAATTTGTTGAGAAGATCTTCGTAAGCTTTCTCTCGGTTCGCGGCTTCTTTTCGCATTTCTTCGAGCATCGTGTTTTGGGTCGCAATTTGGGCTTGCTGAGTCTCGAAGCTCTTCATGAGCATGGTTTGAAGGTCGATGGGTATTTGAGCGCCACTTGGAGTTGGGGCGTTGGTTGGTGTTTGCGAATCGTTGGTTATTTGGAGTTGATTTGGAGGAATCATGATAAAAAAAAATGATGAAAATTTACGACGAAAAATAATCAGATATTGAATTAAGAAGGGGAGTATAATCGGGCAGAGGATGGGGGAAAGAAACTTACACTCCAATCGGCTCCGGATTTATAGATGTCCAGGATACGTAAGACACCTGTTTGATCATTTGATTTTCGACAGAGATCAGCGGAAGAATTTTCCTGATCAATCATGGGACCCACGGTCCAAATCTGAAATAGAACTTCCAAAGTTCATTAGGTAACCACACTTTTTTCGACTAAAATGGTCTCCTTTTGGTCGACAAAGGCTTCGGCATCGTGGGAAGAGTCTAGTCGCTGAAAAGGAATTCTAAACTCAGCTAAATACACAGCTCATTACGGTCGATGATACTTACGATGAACAAGGGTCCAACCCATGCGATCAACCACGTTCCGCACACCAAGGACAGGTAGGGTCCAATCTGAAAAAGGAAGTGATGATGAGGGGAAGTTGAGCGATGAGATGAAAGGAATCGAGAGTTGAAAGACGAGAAGTGGTTGATGGTGATGTAAAGGGTGGTGTGCGTCAAGGTGACGCTCCAGACAGGTGCTGTGCGGCACCTGTCGACGCTCCCTGTGAAGCTGTCGACGCTTCATGTGACGCTCCCTGTGAAGCTGTGTGACGCTCCGGCCCCGGGGCGGAGCGTCCGCATGACGCTACATAGGGAGCGTCGCCCCTTTGCCCGGGGTGTGCGCCACGGAGACGATGTTGGCAGAGATCACTAAGAGAGTGTGAAAACAATAATAAACACCCGGCTATTCCGGGAGCTCCAACAGCAACACAAGTCAGTTTCATGTTCAATGTTCATACATCCAAGAGAAAGTCGATCTGGTCATGTCAGAGACTTAGTCGTGAGCACAAGGTCATCTCACGATGGAGTTGATCGATACTTCTGGAGTCATGGATCTGGATTCTGGTACAAGCAGAGGACAGGTTTTGTGAGGTTTGATGCCTTTTGCCCCAAGTCATTGGTGGATTTATTCACCAAATTCTGAGTTAATTTGAGTGTTACAAGTTTTGGGCAAGGACCCGCGAGGACCGACACATGGTTTATCGCTCAAGGTCACATTTCTCAAGCAAGGTCAACTACAACGAACAATATCAACAATATCTCATTCAAACTATCATCAACAACAAATCAACATGAATGATGATAATGTTAATCAAAATACTCATGAAGACTCATCTGAATCTAATCAAGATATCAACCATCAAGCCGATTCAAATCTCGATGGAAACAATCAAGTAGAACCTACTAATTCGATGGATATCGAAAATGGAGAAACAAATCAAGATCAGAATCAAGAAAAAGAGTCAAACGAACTCATTGATTCGCAAAAATATGTCGAAGGTCTCATTTACCCTCCACCTGAGATTAGAAGTGAGTACATGTTGTTCGAAAATTGTTAATTGCTCAAACATCGTACTAACTATGATCGCCTGTTCGAATCGGATTTGTGAATAGCTATTGTTGATAAGACGGCAGCATTTATTGCCAAGAATCCCAACCCACAACTCTGTAAGTTGAAGCTCTTGAGAAACGTAATAGTTTGAAGCTTTTGTTCAGATGAATCAAATTAACAGCGGAAATTTTTGCTTCTCAATATCAGTCGAGGATAAAATTCGTCAACGAGAAAAGACCGATTCTCGATTCTCTTTCCTAAGCCCTGATGACGCATACAACGCCTACTATCGACATCAAATTCAAAGCATTAAAAATGGAGATGTTCCCAATGTACCAGCACCCAACAATGCTACCAATAGCTCTTCAGCCGCACCTGTGACAACTGATGCGGATCCAGACAAACCACCCGAACCAGCACCTCTACCTTTCTTAATCGAACCCGATCAAATGCCCAAGATAAACTCGGTAGATCTTGAAATCATTAAACTTACTGCGCTCTTCACCGCTCGACTTGGTCGAAAATTCGTTTCTGATCTCAGTAGTCGTGAAAGTCGGAATTATCAATTTGATTTCTTAAGACCTGCTCATTCTCTATTTGGATTCTTCAACCGACTCGTTGAACAGTATACTAAAGTCTTGATTCCGACCCCTGAGACTTTGGAAAGACTCGAGCGCCTGGCTGGAGGAAAAGCCATTGATCGCAAAAGGTTAGATGTTGCAAAGGCTGCTCAAGCTCAGAAAGAACGGACTATCATTGGTAAAAGAGAAGTGATGACGGAAGTTGAAAGTCGAATCAAATGGGAACGTTACAAAGGTCTTGAATTGAAGAAAAAGACGACTGAGGAAGAGAAGGAAAAGAAAGAGTTTAATGAGATTGATTGGGAAGATTTCATTGTGGTTAGTACGGTGGAATTTACTGAGAATGATGAGGTGATCGACTTGCCACCACCGATGAGTATCAGTGAAGTGGAAAACATGACGATTGCTCAAAAGAAGATGGCTGCGATGGTAATGGAAGGAAAAGACATGAGCACGATCGATGAAGAACAACTGAATGCAACCAACTTACGTCATGATCAAGAGGCAAATGAAATGTTGGAAGATGCTAAACGATCAGCTGAAGAAGCCAAGGCTAAAGCAGCCGCTGAGGATCAAGATGATTCACAACGAGATGATGAGGATAACAATAAGACAGAGGGTAAGCAAGTTGCAGAAATCAAAAAGCTGAATACGACTGGAATGAAGATTCGAAAAGACTACGTTCCGAAAAACAAACAACTTCAGACGGCACAACAGCAAGCTCAAAATGCCAAGGTGATTACTACCCTGTGTCAAATTTGTGGTCAACAAATCAATGTCAACGAGATTTCCGAGCATGTGCGAATTGAGCTATTAGATCCTCGATGGAAGGAAAAGAAACAAACAACTGAATTGAATCGAAGTTCTTCAAATATGTTAACACTGGGTTCAGATGTATCTTCATCTTTGCGGGATTTGGCCAAATCAAGATTAGATATCTTTGAAGAGAATGTAACAGAAGAAGAGAAGA
>NW_006769059.1:0-9093 GCF_000204055.1 Melampsora larici-populina 98AG31 | reverse complement strand
CATCTGGTTTGGTAGCTTTACTTGCCGGGTCGGAATTTAATCACAAAATCGAAACAGCCCAGTGTCTCCGCCCATCGAGCCTGTCTGCGGGTAAGCTGCTTGGTTGTCATGAAAGACTCCAGGTTACGATGGTCCGTGTAGACTATCACATCTAGGCGGTTGGGGTTTCCCTCCAGGTAGTGGCGCCACTCTTTGAAAGACGCGACAATCGCCAGTAGTTCCTTATCAAAGATCTCGTAGTTCCTTTCAGCTTGGACTAGTGATCTGGACAGGTAAGCTACTGGGTGGAGTTCTCCATCGTCCTCGCTGCGTTGTGATAGCACTGCTCCTAATGCAAAATCGGAGCAGTCACATTCCAGAGTAAACGGCTTGTATGGATCGGCTATCTTCAGTACGGGTGCGGTGGTGAAGGAGGTCTTCAGGCTCTCAAAGGCTTTTTCACATTTTTCATCCCAGACATAGTGCGCGTTGAGCTTGGTCAGATTATGAAGTGGTCTTGTGGTTCTTGAAAATTGGTCAATGAAACGTCGGTAAAAATTGGCGAATCCAATGAAGCGTTGGAGTTCAGATACTGATTGGGGTGCTGGCCATTCTTTGACGGCTTTCACTTTCGTCGGGTCCATTCTGATTTTATTCTTAGAGATAATAAGGCCAAGGTATTCAATTTCCTTCTTCGAGAACTCGCATTTTTCGGGTTTCAGCCAGAGTGTATGCTTGGATAGGACGTCAAGTACGCCATCAACAGCGCCTTCGTGATCTACTTTAGGCTTTGTATAAATCATAATGTCATCCAAGAAGGCCGCGGTGTCTTTACCTATACGTCCCAATAAGATATCTTGAATAAAGTATTGGAAATAACCAGGGGCGCCTGTTGGCCCAAAAGGCATAGTCAGAGGTGCAAACTGGCCTTGTTTGCATATAAAGGCCAGTTTATCCTCATCACCCTCTGCTACTCGAAGATTACCGTACGCATTGCGCATATCAAGCTTGGTAAAGTCTTCGGCATCCAGCAAACTGTCGACTAAGTCCATAGTCAACGGTAGTGGGTATTTGTTCTTGACGGTTAGGGCGTTGAGCTTACGGTAATCAAAACAAGGGCGCAGATTGCCGTCCTTCTTCCCTGTGAATAACACAGGGGCAGCCCATGGCGAAGTGGTTCGACGGATAGTCCCGTTGGCTAAGCCTGAATTCACCAATTCCTCCAAAGCAGCGTCCTCGGCTGGTGATAATGGAATTATCCTGCTAGCCTGCGGTTGAGCTCCTGGTATCAGTTCGACACGAAAGTCGTAGCGGCGTCTCGGGGGTAGGCGTTGGGCATTGGACTTCCTAAACATGTGTAAGTGCCTATGATACCTAGACGGGACAATTTCCTCTAGAGCTTTGACGGGTTCGAGTTTCTTTTTGTCGGCGGCGAGTCGTGCTGAGGTTGACCAGGACGTCTTGGCTGCTGTGACCTGGATTGATGTGTTATTCAAGGGAGAAACAGGCTTTCCAGCTGTTCGGGTTGAACATGGGTTGGAATCAGTAATAAACTCACATTGCGGGGGCGTTGATATATCTAAAAAGACATTAGCCCCCTCGTCACTGTTCCTTGCGTGCCCCTGAGGCTCCTCCTTGGGATCGTCGGGGTTCTGTGGCGGGACGGACGAGGCCGTATTCACTACGGCCGCAATGCTCGTATCCGGGTCTTGTGTCGTGATGTGTTCGTGGTTTTCGTTGTTCGTGGTGGGTGTAATCGTGATAAGGGGGGAACTATCGGGAGATAGAGGGTTGTCATCTGTTTCAAGGTGATTAGGATTAACTGGACTCTCGAACTCACATTGCGGGGATGCTAACGTGTCAGAATCGACACACATCCCCTCGTAATTGTGCCTAGCGTCCCTCATGGGGTCCAACGAGTGGCCAGATAAGGGTGTTTTCGGCCAATACGAAACCAATGAAGTGGTTGCAACGTGAGTCTCGGCTGGGTGTACCATACTTTTACTCCAGTCAATCAGGTGAAAGTTTTTCTTGATCCATGGCATGCCAAGTATGCCGTCGTACAAGTCTTTGAGTCTTGTAATGATGAATGGGGTCGGTAATGGGTCGGATTTGATAAAAAGGTGGGTCTTGAAGGAAGATCGGCTCTCAGAGCCGTCGAATCCAGTGATCAATTGGTCATGTCGATCAGCACCGGCTATCAAGCCAGCGTGGTAGGCAAATGATTCACTGAGCACATCGTGCGTAGCACCTGAATCAATGAGGAACGTAGCGGGAAATGTTTGGGACGGTGTGGCTCGGGGAATTTGGGACATGGATAATGTGGTGTGTAAAAAAATGCGCGGGTCGTTTGTATTGCACAAGTTCATTCTACTAGATCCCACATTAATTGATGACAAATTCTCCAGGTGGCTCAGGATGGGCACAACCTTCAATCCTGAGCTTCTCCATTTTTTGAAGTTTCAGCTCGTCCTACTCCTTCTAAACTACTGGTATGATTCACCCTCTGATTACTCAACTCTGCGACTTTAATTTCCAATCCAGCTATTTTTGATTGATAACCACCTCGACCCTTCCCTTTCCTACTAGCTCTACGATCGGGACATGCGCTGGAGATGTGACCCTGGCCATTGCAGCGGAAGCATAAACCCGCTCGCATACGTCGTGCTCGTTCCTCTTCGGACAATCTAACGTAGGCGGCTGATAAATCCATGGCATTGGGGTCTGAGATTCCTGCACTCGTGCTTGGCGTATGGAAGGTTGGGTTGGTCGCGCCGTGTAATTTACTGTCTATCTTGATAGCTAAATTAGTGATTTGTTCAATTGACGTGAAATCCTCTTGCGTCATAACCATTGCCACTCTAATCTCCTTTTTCAAACCTTGCTCGTATTGACTAATGAGCGTCGGAGTTTCCCAGCCCGTAGAAGTTGCGTGAATGTTAAATTCATGGGTATACGCGGCCACGGTGGTCTTCTGCGATAAGTTTCGCAGCGCGCGTTCCGCCTTTGATTTCTTCTCAGTATCGAAATACATAGCTTTAAAATTTGTAACGAAGCGTTCAAAGGTTACGAGGTGGGCGGTAGCGGGGTCGAATAACTCCTTTGTCAAGGGTTGCGCCCAACTGCTGGCTGCTCCCGTGAGGTAAGACAGCGAGAAAACCACCTTACTTCGGTCGTCGGGGAAGAGGTAGGGGTGTGCCAGCATATAGAGCTGGACTTGACTCGCAAAGATCTCTGCGGGTTCGCCTCGAGCGCCGTTGAATTTATCGGGTGTCGAGACTTTGGGGCCCTTCAGGACCGGTTCAGCTGGTGGTGGCTGTGGCGCAGTGGGTGGTTGAGTGGCTGCAGCAGGTGCAGATGGGCCTCGGGATTCCAACGCCGCTAAACGAGCTTCGGACTGCTGGTATCTGGCTTCAGCTTGTCCTCGCATCAGGCGTTCTTCAGCCAATGAGGTGGAAAGCTCCGCAAGCTTGCGTTGTATGTCTTCGAGAGAGGTCATGTTGGTGTCAGACATATCGATCTCGCTACCGGTAAGGCTAGAATCGGCGTCGAGAAAAGGGATCGGAGTTTCACTATCAGAGTCCTCCTCCTCTAAAGGAGCACGGTAAGATGGAGACGTGGTTGCGTTTGCTAGTCCAGGGATCACAGTCGGGATCGACAGAGTTTTTAGTAAGTAAGATAAGGTTCTGGTGGATTCGGTTTCAGCGTATGCAGATTAGTTAATAAGGTTTTCGATTTCGAATAGTTTCTTGGGTCTTTTCAACTTTGAATTTCTGAGATCTAGATGAGGTTTTCTAATGAGGTCGAGATTCGCTAGTATTCTGAATCTTGAGGTTCGGTTTTCTTTTGATTTAAGTCAATTCTACTTGTTTCTTCTTGGTGATCTATCTATAGTCCTTGAGTCTCGTCTATAGATCCGACAATATGTTATGGACAGACTTGGGGGTTTTCGGCGACGAGGGTCAAGGGAGTTCTGGTGAGGATTTGTATCTATTACCAGTCTTCCTATGTGGATTGTCGGATGAGGGAAAATCTGTACAGGCAATGTATCTACAACTATAAGATGGTTCTCGAGCTTGTGACATGTAATGTGAATATGTCACTCAAGTGAAATAGAACCAGTTCATAACATATGGTGAAGAAAAGTTATCAAATTAAATCAAATTAAGTTACAACAAATTAAGTCTGTAGTAGGGGGTTTGGGGAGAGGCTGCGCATTATCGACAAAACAATCAAAGCAGCAATAAAATTACCATAAAATTACATATCAAATGGTTACTACTGCAGCAAATCTTTTCTTTCTTTTCTTTCTTTTTCTTTTTACGGGGACGGGATTGGGTTGTTGAGGATGGTGGATAGCTCGTGGTATCAGTTCATTAGTTTTATGGTGAAGAAAAGTTATCAAATTAAATCAAATTAAGTTACAACAAATTAAGTCTGTAGTAGGGGGTTTGGGGAGAGGCTGCGCATTATCAACAAAACAATCAAAGCAGCAATAAAATTACAATAAAATTACATATAAAATGGTTACTACTGCAGCAAATCTTTTCTTTCTTTTCTTTCTTTTTCTTTTTACGGGGACGTGAATTGGGGCGTTGAGGGTGTTGGATTGGTAGCAGGATGGATAGCATTACAACAACATTTATGATTACTATTACGGAAAATTTCGCGTTTTACGAGTTAAAGACTTAGCATTTCATTTACTTCGAGTGCGCATCTGGCGAAACAACACAACTTACAAGTTACAATTATAATATTACATTTTAAAGATACAAAGATACATATATTTCTTGCGAATTAGTGCTAGTTAGATACGGGATGGAACCCGGTGCGCGTGAATTTATTGTCAAGGCCTAGAATAGAGGTTACTTGGAGTTTTTTTAGATTATTGTTTAAATTACGGGAATAAGAAAAATATTATCAGAATATCTCAAAGTTTACGGTTACAATTTTATAAGGAAGTTCGCAAAGTTTTAATGGCAAAGTGCGAAAAGTACAATGTTATATTTTAGTTAGAGATGAATAAGATTAGAAGTCAATGTAGCGGTTTTTTATTTAAGTTGGGGGAGGTGGCGCGAAAACTTAAAGGAGTAGATGGCAAAGGTCCTCAGAAGTACTATTCAACACATTCTTTTTTATTATGCACGATTTTTTCTAAGTAATTTTCCTACAACATCATTATACATAAGATTTTTTTGGATTTAATATTTAACAAGAAACCGAAACACAAGTCACAAGTTGAGAAGCGGGAAAGAACCATAAAATTACAACATCAGTAGACAAGTCATAGAAATACAACAAAAAGATAACCAATACAAAATCCTAATCTTGGTTGTAGGCGCGTTTTTTGCCTTTATCAGCAGAGGAAGAAGCAACACCATTAGAGTCATCAGAAGAAATGAAAGATGGATACATAAAGTGATGGGCTACAAGCATCTTAAGGGTTCTGATAAGACAAGCGCGAGAGGAAGATTCTTTTTCAGAATGAGGATCAAATTCAGCCCAATGTTCATAAACAGAATTTATCATAGATTTGGTGAGAACAACAGTAGAGTCAGAAGGAGAAATCTTGGGTTTAAAGCAACCAACACGGCAAATCTCTTCCTTTAAATCTATCTTCTCGGTGAACCAAATAGCATTAGAAACATCACCATATTTTTTAATAAAAGCATCTATAACATCATTCAAAGAAGAATTAACAACGGGTTCAGCAGGAGGAGTACCAGGAAGTGAAGGTTCTAAATCAACAATGTTAGAGTTCAAATTTTGAACAGGCTGAGCTGGAGTGATTGGTTCAAGATGGGGTTGACTAAAAGGCATAGGAACCGGTGGTGGTGTTTCAGGAATTTTGATTGGCGGGACTTTGTTGCTAGTAGATTGATCAGAAGCTTTTGGAGTAGCAGGTGGCCCTTTAGGCGGGGGGCGAGCTCGATATTTGGAGGCAGGTGTCACCGGAACAGTAGCTGGAAGCGGAGTATTACCGCGGTTATTCCAAATGAATAAATCCTCACGCCATTTAGCATGTAACTTAGGATTACGAGGTTTGTCAGGCTTGGTGGTCCAAGAGCCAACTCGAGCACGACGCGCAGCGTCGGTTTCATTTGCACGACCCGGTATATAGGGATTGGCATCTGGAGCATCTACAAGGATGTCTCCATTGGCGTCGGTAGCAGGCAAGTCCGGCCATTCTGGAGCGGTGGTGAAGGAAAAGATAGAAAAAAGAAAGAAAAAAACGAGGAAAGCAAAGGAGCATAGAAGACATACAAAGAGTATATAAAGATCAAAAGCGATCGAATACGAACGGAGAATAAAGGAGACCATAGATCCATTAATGATATCAGCATAAGAGAGAACATTAAAAGGTTGGAAGGAAAGATAACGTACCACAGTATAAGTTGCGACGGGCACATTGATCGCAGCACTGTTGGACAGCTTTGGGTGTCGATTCAAACACTATCCAAGTACACGGACGGTCATTCTCAAAGCAGATGTTACACTTCTCGGGATGAGGTCTCGCATTCGGATTGAACATGCCTAGGCGCGAAATCAACAGGATGGTTATACAGAACGAGCGTTCAATTAGCTACTCAAGCAAACCGAGTCTATGCGATTAGAAAAGCCCTTCACGTACTTGCTGGTTATTGGGTTTGGAACGAGTTGGATAGGATTGCTGCTGAATGGCTGGAAGCGAAGCTGGTAATATAACAAAGTAAAACAAACGATTATAAATCTCGATAACATCAAATCGATAGATCAAGTAGCAATCAAAGTAGGAAACACACTAAGAATCGATGATTGAGATATAGGAACAGAAGGATTGCTTTGATAACTAAATAACGGTCAATATCGGGCTATTTCATTCAAGGACGAATAGGAGTTGGGGGAGGATGTGGAAAGCAGAATAGCCTCCAAACCTCTTCCTTTTATACGCACAGAACCTCACTATAACAAGCCTTAAAGGCTCAGCATTGCTCAGGTTATGAGTTCATTCCACTCGTAGTATTATTTTCTTAAAGCTATGTTTTTTTGTGATCAGTTCATTTTCATTCATTTTCATTTAGTTATTGGTGGTAGTAAATCAAGTGGTACAAGATACATATTACATAACAAAGCACATCAAAGCCAAATCAAACATAAGAAGTAATAAAATAAAATAAAATAAAAAGAGAGGAGACAATTTAAAATTTAAAAGAAATCCAAACCAACGAGAAAAGATAGCAGTGGTGGATATAAATTAAAAAGAACTAAGATAAAAATAAAAATAGAATAAACAAACTAATCTAAAATACTTACAAAACAAAAACAAACAAACAAAAGAAATTGATCTAAACAAGAATAAACATAAAAGGTGCTAATTGTGGTTAGCGTAGGAAGAATTAAAGAGGAGAAGTAAAAAAAAGGGGTACTTACAATTGAGGAACCAAGGTATGATTTAACAGGGAGTGAGCGGGGTAATTACAAAGATCGAGTGGTGGAGATTTGATGGGGACCAAGTCCAGGAAGCTAAGAGGCTAAAAATCGAAGCTAGAACAAAGAAGAAAAGAAAAGAGAAGGAGTCAGTATCAAAACAAAACAAAACAAGTAAACCAAGCTAAAGAACTTGAGTAAAGAGAACATACCTGGGAAGAAAAGAAAAAAAAAAATCGAAAATAGAAAGGGTACAGTGAACCAAGGAACATTGAGAATAGTCCGAACGATTAGATGTAAGATTTGAAATAGATTGATCTATAGGTTAAATTAGGGATGGAAACAACAATCATCAGCGGGGAAAGACAGCATGAGAAAGAACAAAAAGACGTAAAAGGAAAAGAACTAACGTACCTAGAGAACATCCGATCGGAGAAGATAACCGATCGGAGAGAATAACCGATCGGAGAGAATGTATAAAAAAAAGGGACCATGTGTCGAGTTGTGAGTGGTATCGAAAGGTATAAAAGGAGGTTATCGTATCGAATCGCATAGAAAGGAGGGGGGGTGCTTTAAAAGTGTAGCTTGAGCTTAAAAGTGTCATCGAGTTCGTGTTTATAAGGTGTTATCAAGCAATCTAGACAGAAAAGTTACAAGAAAGAGAAGCAAGTTTTGTTAGTTTACTGGTCCTCAGAACAAGTAGTGAAAGTTGAAAGCAAGCCTTACCTCGTTGAGAAGCTATTGTATTTGAATATTGTTTTTTTTTTCGTTTGTTATCTGATTCTGAGTTGTTGTTGCTGAGCTGCGTCGTAAACTAGTCGCGGACTTGTCGGAATCAGGACTGCTTCAAGCACAACTTCGCCGAACCCGCCTCTTGATTCAAGTCGAGGCCGGGTCGAACGGGTCCCGGGCTACACAGACCGGACCTGTGTGTAGTTTATTACACATCGCCATAAAAAGTGTATGAACTCGAAATTTACACAACTCCGTGTCACAATGTCGTGTAACATTGTGTGTGGTATCATCGGAGTCCAGCAAACCTTGCGGATCCTTTGGAAATCTTAAGAAAGTGTTGCGGGAGGAATTCATAGGGATAAAAATTGTTTAGAGTTGCTCTAGTTCTTCTCGAACTGCAATAAAATTAAGGTTGAAGGCAGCGTAACAGCAACCATAGTTTCATCCGCTCTCACGAGTGGTGATTCTTACCTTCTCCGGCTCAGCCTACGCGACACTGCGTAGGAGTTCTACATCTGGTGACTCCACTGGGGCAATTCGAAACAACTTCTGCGTCTCCGCGGGTGCTCTTTCCGCATCGTAGTTTTGAAAAATCAACAAACTATCGTACTATCAAAAATCAATCATATCTCAACATCACATTTTCGAACTCAGTAAAAATTCTCAATTCTCAACATGTCATCTCAGATCAATCTTGGATCATCATTGGCTCCGAAACAAAGTGTGGCGGCAAAGTCTTTGTCAGTGGCGGGTAGTAAAGCGGGAAGTGTTGGTGGTAAAGAGGGACGGAATTTGTATAGGGAGAAAGAAGAAAGTGGCGACGAGTCAGATGGTGGAATTACAACAAAGGGCAAAACAATAATTGAAGAAGAGAAAGTGTCAATAGCAGAAGTAGAAGGAATGCTTAAAGATGGGGAACTTACGATTCAAGAAGCGGAGGATTATTAAAGGAAGCTGAATGAAGCACAGAAT
>NW_006769058.1:0-9098 GCF_000204055.1 Melampsora larici-populina 98AG31 | reverse complement strand
ATTGTTTGATACAATTCAAGCACCGAGTGTTGGTGATGAATAACTCCTTTGCCGTTGTGGTGTAAGACCTGAGTGCCTTCATTCCTTGAGGTGATATTGAACAGATCAATAAGAAGCCAGGACTCCTGGCACATTTGCATATCCAGCATCCGCAACATAAAAGTGGTCTGAGAGAAGGAAAAAACAAGTCAAACATATGAACAATAATTGATAAGATGAGTCACATACCTTACGGGAACAACAAAACGGCCATCTTTGAGTGCTTGATGAAGGACTCAAGCATCTGCATAAGAGCCTTCTAATCCTGCATACACAAAGGTAAATAGCATGTTGAAAGAACAACCTGCTAATACATTTTGGCTAATATCACCTTTTTGGTTTTGATGTGCTGGTTTACAATCCGCAGGGACAATGCAAGTGATGTGGGTGCCATCAATAGCACCCACACAATTCTTGAAATAAGGAGTCATCCTTGTATTTGTCTGTATCTCTTTTGGACAAAGGACATTTGCAATAGGCTGGACAATCTAGATGGATTGAAGAGAGGTGATGGCGTTGAGAACATCATTGGAATACCGGCTGATAAAAAATTTACCAAATGTGATTTCTGGTCAGAAATTCCTTAAGTGAATGCGCCCTAAGTGAATGCACCCTTAGAGATGCACATTTATGCTCAAAACAAAGTTGCTGACTCATCTGACAGAGAAGAACTCAATCAAGAACTTGTCAAACACATCTTTTGCTCTGTCTTTACTCAAAAGTGTCCACCAGAATCTACTCTCAGTCTTGGAAAGCAGAAAACAAAAACGGGAGTGCTCTTGAAAAGGATACAAGAAGCCTGGTTCTCAACTTGGACGCGCCAAGGGTAAACCTGATATAGAGTTGAAACAAACCAGATTCAGCCGCAAGAAAAGAAGAGAAGCAGCACTTGGAAAGAATAACTTCTGCATGTCCAACTGGATGAAACAAGCAAAAGCCAAAGCCTCTACCCCACCGGCCTCAACTCATTCTGATAGTTTCAATGACCTTGAAGATGAAAAGACTCTAATCAAGATCTCTACCAATGATGACACTCATTCTGATTTGATCACTCCACCAAGACCTTTTGACCCTGATCTTGCTCCAGCACAGGACTTATTGAGTGACCCATGTGTTGATCAATATTTCGATTCACGGACTTTTATCTCAGAACCTGAAAAATTCAAGAACAGCACTCCAGAATATTTCAGAATTAAAATCAGCCATCAATTATGTTTCAAGAAACTAGAGAAGGATCCAAAATTCAATCAAATCATCAGTGATGTTCATGAATACAACAACAGACAACTTGAGTTTCAAATGAATGGTTCACCTTCTCCAGCTGTCACCACTTTGTTTCTCACATCATCTTCATCTATTTGCCGCAACCATTCAAATTCAAACCGCCCTAAAGCCACAATTGGAGTTAGTCAAGCAAAGACAATCCACAAACAAGCCTTTCACCTCATCAAGTTCACAGAGTTAAAAATCAGCCATCGCAGCCATCAACACAGTGTCATTTTACTAGGCACTGGCAGGCCAGTGAGCACCATCACCTCAAGCCAATCTCAAGCCAATCTCCAAACAATTTCAAAACAATTTCAAAGCAATTTCAAAACAATATCAAAACAATAGCAAGCCAACATCAATGTTTGGCCTGTAGTAACAGCCAAACAATCATCCATACTGACCTTTAATAAAGTTGATCTGCATGTCCACACATGAAATTGTTGGAATATCTGGAAGGTTTGAGTGATTGTCAGATAAAACCCAATTATGATGACCAAATGTCCTTCTGAGCGCCTTCCAAAGACTTTTCCTGGAAAACAGAAGTCGACAGCTCTTGATTATATATAGACTTTTCATGACTCTTTGTTGGCAAGGGGGTTCTTAGATACTTATAGATCTCACCATTATAAGAGATAAATGGAAATAGTAAAAGGCAATAAATGGTGATAAGGTGGTTGTTTTCTGGTTTGAGATGTTGATACATCAATTTATAATTTTTTTTATAGAATTTGAAGTTATACAAATTCATTCAAGGCATTTTGTTGTTATTTGAAAATAAGTTTTTCATATTTTTGGATACGTTTTTGGTCCTCTTGATGGGGGGCGGATGTGGTTTTTTACTTTGGAAGATAGAGATTTGAAAGTATGGTTGGTGACAGCAAGAAGCATGAAACACAGCCTTGGTATTTTGCAATTACACGACAAAAAAGCCAAACACATCAGTCTTGCAGAAGCTGAGGAAAGACAAGACTTTTGAAATGTATTTGACCGAGGATAGTTTCAAACAGACCTCAACAAGACGGCAACAAAATCATCTTGATTGGTTATTTAAATGATGTCTGTGACTTGTGGAACCAGTTTGCAAAAATACCCAATGAAGTTTTGACCAGGTACTTTTCTCATATCCCCAAATCCATTGCCGGACGGGGCAGCCAATTCACGGCTTGGAGGGTGTATCTGACTATCATTGACAACACATTAACAAGAAATGTACTCTACATACAAATTGTCAACCCAGACACAAAATCAACAGCAAAGCGTCCACTCATGGCACTAATGCTCATCGCAAACATAGCCACTAATCAGACAAAGAGGACAAGCAGGATCAAATTGATGGAAACACTAACAAACAATCAAACACAACCCAATCAACTTACACAGATCCAAAGAACAGATTGTTCAATAATTTAAAAAGTTCACATAACTCACTTCCAACTACCAGGATTTTAGGATCATCTAACTCTATAGCTTCTTTACCTGTTTGATCAAAATGTTTCAAACTATTATCTTCAGATGAAACAATTGATAAGCAACAATCATAACCACCACAAGATTTACATCCTACAAAATTATGATTGGTCTTTTGGATTTTACATATATCACCAGATAAAAATTTGTATCATGGGTATAATGGCTCTTGTGAGAAAGAGATGACTGATAGGTCATTCTTGATGACTACTCTTAGGTACAAGGGTACCAGTGATCTACCACTCAAGGAAATCAGTGTTTATTACGTTAGTCACACTGTGCTCTATTGTCTGGTCACCAATCCAGATGTTTCTCTCTCTTTTCTTGATTGATTGAATGATCTTTCAACTTGTTGAATTTGTTCACGTCTTTAAAATGAGGTCGCTGGTAACAAGTATATACCACATGCCGTTTTGATCAATCTTGGACCGGTAACAATGGATTCTGTTTGATCAGGTCCTTTTGGTTCCGTATTAGAAAAGATGAAGACTTAATGACTGTTTGGCATAGGAATGGAGATAATCCATCAAATGGTGATGGTAAGATAGCTAGAAAAGTCAAGTTCAGTGAAAACCCCCCCTTCCTTACAAAAGCCTTCAAACTTTTACTGATTTGTTTTCTCTTGGATTGGATTTGATTGTGGAAAAAAATCAGGTTGGCCATTCAAACTCTTTGGAAATTACCATGAAATTGACATTTAGTTTTTAAATTAGATGCAGATACTTCAGGCAAATTAGTACAAGAATCAGTTGGTACAATAACATATATGTGGGCAAACCTTGAAATTTCTGATTGATTGGTGACGACGGGACTAGGAATAAATCCTGTCCATGTCACAGACAGGAAAGATCCCGCGTGATTTGACACATCAGAGATCACGCGGACACCACTCTGAGCTGCTCACGTCAGTTCTCACCCGCCGGTCAAGATCTGCCCTGAGATCCTCTTCAGGCATGGCGATGAGAAGTTACTGTGAGCTTTCCTCCCCTCCTCGGACAAGAAGTAACTAAGCTTCTTTCTTCGTTCACTGCTCCTCCAGCCTCATTCTCACTGTCCCTCTCCTGCCTCCGAGGTGATCTCTTTCCACGGGTAATCCACCTCTTTTTCGAACATACCTTTTTCAAAACCTTCAATCATGAGATCCAGCCGAAGAAATCAAAACCTACCTCCTGAATTTTCACCAGAGCCTGCACCTCAACCATCAGACGAAGAAAGAAGTTTTGAAATCAAAACAGAAGAAGAAGAGAGAATAATAATTGAGAGAGAAGATGCTCTGGAAGATATAAGACTGAACAAATCAAAGAAGAGTAAGAGCAATGACCAAAATCAAACATTTGAAGATGAACAAGAAATTTCAAATGACAACTTAAACTTCAAAACCATCAAAAACAATATAGAAGATGAATCAATGTTTAGTGATGGAAAAGAAAGCGACTCAGACTCATCAGTAGAAGAAAGAGAAATCAATAAGTTGAGTAAGTTTCTATCATGTCGATATTACGATCTTCCTCAAAATCTTTTCCTTTGTCCGTTCATCACATATAAAATTGGTCAAACAATTAATGATATCATCAAGATAATCCCATTGCTCTTCTACGTATAGAATGTGAGCTGAATATGAGGCGTCATATGTTTAATCCATTGCTCTTCCAAAAGGAATGAGAGCTAGAAACCGCTGCTCTTCATATGAATGTGAGCTACTGTAATCTAAAACCATTGCTCTTCTTAGAATGCAAGCTAATCAAGTTGTTTAATTGTTTTAAAAACAAATATTTCACTAGATATTGCTAAGATGGCTTTAGCAATGGGTAATACGAAAATAGTCAAACAGTTTCTAAAGTCACTAGACAAGGAGAAAGTGAAGAAAAAGTTACCATCTGAAAGCAACATTGATTCTGTTTACAATAACAGTGGGAAAGTATCAAACTCTGGACTTCGAGGTTTCAGCAAATACTGGAATGAACATCTAGCGAAATTAGATTTAACTTTCAAGTTAACTATATTTAATGATAGATGGATCAAATTAGATCACATGGTAGAAGGTAGCAACGTGTTGAAGAAGAAAGACAAACCTTCAGGTTTGATACCAAAAAGTGAATGGTGGATGACGTACGCAGACTGGACTCGAGCAAAAACTCTCATGTTAAAATACTTAAGGCAAACTTATTTTCATATAAAATTTGCGAACGAGTAAGTTAGATCTCTTGATAAAGATAAAATTGTATATCTGTCTGATATAAAAGTGTTTCTGGTCATAAAGTCTTGAAAAGCACTTTGATTACGTCGAAAATCTCAGTCTACGACACGGTTGGATTACAGCGTTCCAATACAATGTATTAGTAAGGACTGATGTGATGTGCAACAGAGTAGATGGCGCACCTGGTGATCCCAAAATACTGAGAGATTTATTCTTAGAAGAAGCTAGAGCAAGAACTGATTTATTAAGAGATGGAAGATTAATTCTATTAGATAATCCTTATGCTAAAGGAAATTTACGTGAAAGGTTTAATCCAGTAACTGGTAGACAATATCTTGAAGGAGTAAATCACGATTCAGCCAAAAGTGTAGTAGACAAAGCTGATGATCATAACAAAAGCAAATTCATTCACCAAAACCAAAACACTTACTCAAACAACAACTTCCTCAAACCTCCACAGCTTCATAAGAATGATTCTTTTAGAAGAAACAACAATTTCCAACAAACTTATCAAAACAACAGAAGAAATAACAGAAACAAGTCTTTTACACGTGATAGGTCAACATCTCCTTATGAAAGAAATGATGTGAAAGGAAAGTTTGTAGCGAACAATAAAGGGAAGCAGGTAGATAGATCTCAGGTGTACAGAGACAAGGAACCTAAGCAATCTACATCGAAGGAAAAGATATTGTGAGCTATACATTGTTGTTGCACGTTGTTTCCTTCCATTTTTATGAGTTTGTATTACTAGTCAAAGTTATAGATAAACCGCATTGTTAAGATAGAAGTTCATTCAACCATTGTGTTGAATGAACTGTTGAACATTGAAATGAATTGTTCGTTATGTTTGATACAGTGCAATAGAACCTTTGAATGTGATTACAAAGTCAAAATTGAGCCCTTTGAGAGCGATTATACCATCCAATCCAATTAAGAGTCAAGATACAGGTTGGCCATTGGTAGTGAAATGCAACATGAAGATAACCGTTTGGAGACAACAGTTAGAAAAGTTTGATTTGATGGATGAATATGGTTATTTGCTAGATGGATTCGTAGAAGGATTCCATCAGGGAATTCCGACACATAAACTCAAAGATTGGGACTTCTATTGCCCCCGAATCATAACTCAGCTCAAAACGCCAGGAAAAAGATAGAGGACAACATCTTGAAAGAAGTCAAGGCTGGAAGAATGTGCGGCCCGTTTAGCAAAAACGAAGTATACAAGAATTTGGGTTTCTTTAGGACAAATCCTCTCCACGATATGTCCTATCCAAGATTTAATCCGGATATCCCTTCCGTAAATTCGTTTGTAAATAAAGAAGAATTCGAGACGACCTGGAATGACTTTAAATTGGTAGCTTTATTTATTAGAAGATTAAAAGAAGACATTCAAATGGGTATATTTGATTGGGAAGGTGCTTACAGGCAGATTCCCACACATCCGTCACAATGGCCTTACCTTGCTATAATGGACTTCGATTATATGATTGATATTGACCTCATGATTGCTGCGGATCATTCGGAGGACCTGCAGACGGCTGGAAAGAGATAATGAAACAAGCTTCCAAATTAATGGAGGTCTTTAGGTGGGTGGATGACAACTTGATGATAAAGTTGAAATCTGACCCTACAACAATGGTACAGATAGTAGAAGCTAGCAAAGCCTTGGGTGTTAAGACAAATGTAACCAAATATGCAGAGTTCGCAGATGAACAAAAGTTCATAGGATTCATATGGAATTGCGTACTGAAGATGGTCAGATTGCCTGACAAGAAGTTGCTGAAACGAAAGAATGATATCGATGAGTTCCTATTGAAATTAACAATAACAAAAAAGGAGATGCAGCGCTTCAATGGGAAATTGAGTCACTTAACACTTATTCTTCCTCAACTAAAATGCTATCTAGTAGAAGGATTTAGTTTTGTAGTGGCTTGGAAATCGCCAGGTCGAAGGACAATTCCTAATGATGTCAGGGAAGATGTGTTGTATTGGAAAAAGTATTTAGATAACTAGAATCCGACGAAAATTGTACCAGATCACATAATCAAGAATGTTGGCTGGGTGGGCAACACTTCATCGGAATTTGGAATTGGAATTATCATTGGTAAGGCCTGGTCGCAATTTCAATGGCTTCCGGACTGGGACCTACCAAAAGATTGACCTCGACGTACGATTGCTTGGGCAGAAACCGTTGCGGTTTGCCTTGGCATATTAATGCTAAGAGAGTTAAAACTGGACTCTGGACTGGCTGGTTTCAAGTTCTCTTGCCTGACTGATAATACTACGGCTGAAGGTGCAGCCAGAAATCAAAAATCGCGTGACTTTTGGGTAAATCGCAAGTGGCAAATTGTACAAGACTTGTTGGTCGAACTAGACTGCGATATTAACTTGGTTTGGGTAACATCGGCAGACAATGAAGCAGACAAACTGTCTCGCGGCCTTGATCCTTCAAAAGGCCACCATAATTTAGTGAAAATAGACATCCCCAACGGCCTCAAAACTTTACTCATCCAGGTTTTCCCAACACCTAAGGCTACTCTACAATGAATGCTGCTGAACAAACACTGTGTATGTCCAACCCCTCTGTTATCAGACCACTGGACGACGCCGGGGAAGTTATGTTACGTCACGGCTGGGCCCCCTCGACGATACGCCAATATGCAGCGGCGGTTAACAAATATTTCCGCTTTTCACGCTCGACTCAAAATCCCTTCCCGGCAAACGCTATAAACATTTATAAATTTATCCTTTGGTGCGGCAACCCTGAAAACGCAGACTCGGTAGTGAATGAAACAGCAAAAAGGTACTTGACAGGATTGCGAATGTGGCACTGTCTTCACAACGTGCAATTCCCGACGCTGGACAAAGACCGACTTCGAATTCTACTAAAGGCTACCAAGAAGTGCGAACTGACAGTGTCAAAATCTCATAGAAGTGGACTGACCTTGCGGGACCTCGATTATCTCGTAACTTGTTTAAAAGGAAACTCCTTGCCAAACATCACCTTGCGCGCCCTCTTCTTAGTTGCCTTCTGGGGTCTAGCTCGCTTGGGCGAACTGACCTTGCATTGTGATCACCTGAAAATCTTTGTTCGCAGACGCAACATACGTTTCTCAGCGGACGGTTCTTGTGCTACGATTCGTATCCGGATGGCCAAAACGGTGTTACCCGGAGAAATACAACTTCTACACCTCCAAAGACAACCAAATCATTTGGATCCAATCTCAGCCTTGAAGCACCTACTGACTAACACAAACGGGACACCGTCAGATCCCTTGTTTCGAGGTATTCTGCCACACGAGCCTTTGAGACGGACATCAGTCATTGCCGTGCTACGGCACCACCAACCGCCATCTTGCAAATGGTCTGGCGATAGCATGCGTATCGGTGGAGCGTCGCTCCGAGCGAATTTAGGTTGCTCGCTCGCCTCTTTGAAAAGTGTTGGGCGTTGGAAATCATCAGCATACAAGCGCTACGTGCACCAATACTCTAGAGTCGTGTTAAACGACACATTGAAGCTAGCACATGACATTAGAGTGTGACAGAGATGTGCGAGCTGGTTATTGTACATAAGATATTTCTTGTAATGTTTTTTTAGTTCACGTCTTCTGAAATTTGAGTGCAAGGTGTGAACTGTTTGTGATATTCAATGAATTACCAACGCAACATCGTTTGTAACCAAATCCTTAGGGGGATCTCCCTGGAGTTCCGTCACTACGAGGACGGGTTTCGAAACCCTTCGCAGGGTCTCGGCTCTTCGATCCTTCACTCCCTGTGAGTGGGGTCAAAGGGTCTCTTACCCGTCCCTGTGGTGACTCAGCCTCTTCGTGTGCGCTGGCGAGTTTTGCGCAGAAAACTCCATGAAGAGCGCTGAAGAGAAACTCTAGGTTCCTCCCAAAGCTCGCCAACCTCACTCCTGAGTCTTCAGGAGCAAGTTTGGCTAATGCATTACCATAACCTCAGAGAATATCTCATTGAGAAAGTCTCGAGAATTCTTGAGACTTCTTCTCATCTCTTCCCATTTCCCTTGGAGGGAAAAAGGACATGGATCTTTAGGAAAAACTTCAATTCAAAATGGAGAATTTCAGCTTCTTGTCCCAAATCACATGGTGGGTCCGTATTGGGA
>NW_006769057.1:0-9127 GCF_000204055.1 Melampsora larici-populina 98AG31 | reverse complement strand
AAAGTTCGGAGGGAGTTTATAGGGTTTTTGTATTGAATTGATTGAATTAACGTTTAAGGATATGTATGTAAAGAATAGAGTTTCGTTTGCTCAGCTTTTTTGAAAAGTTGTTGATAATAAATGGTGAGTACTGGACTGTTTGGTTTGATTCAACTGACTCAAATCCATCGATCCGACCTGAACGCGACAAACAACAGCATAACAACTCGCTCAGTCGGCCGGATAGTGGAGGAACCTGGTCCTGAATCTCATCTGAGGAGATATGCACCTGAAAAGGTTGAATCCTACCTAGAGGCTAGACCGTCACCCTTGACATTGAAGTCTTTGTTAAGTTTGGGGCACGAAAAGATCTTAGGCCGCGTTCACTTAGCCGCAATTTTCAGAAATTGCATTCTAGGACAGCACTTTTCTACACCACGGGGTAACTTTTCGTTGGAATACCAGCAAAAAGTTGGTCGTGTCGAGATCTGGCCGAACGCTCGCCGAAATCCCACCGTTCGACCAGAAATCAGCTGGTATAGCCATACCAGCCAAAATCTGGTCGAACGGTGGGATTTTGGCCAAGATTCAGCTTGTAGGCCGTCTGGTCGGCCTGGCAAGAGGCCGACCAGTCTTTTGGCGAGCAGAAGATGGTAAGACGTATATGTCTTCCGGGAACGTAAAACCGGAGGCTGTGAAATTAAGGTCCAGTTTTCACAATTGCCTCCATAGACGTGGTTCAAGGCATCCCTTTTTTATTCTGACAGCGGGAGAGCTCCTAGAATCCATTGTTTGGTCTGGGAGCTCCTCCACATCTTCCTCGACATTGATGCCTTAACCCACGAGGGGTGGATGGCGTGGCTATGGGAGGGAACAAAGAGGTTCCCTCGATCAGCTCCCCGATGATCGGCACATAAACTTTGCTCGGAAACATCGCCTCAGAAACGGTCTGTAGGCCGCCAGATGGCTTGTCTAACGGCGGTAAGGCAATCTCGCCTTTTGACCGCCGCGCCACTGACCATCTGGCGGCGAGCGTCCACCACCAAGCGAATCTCGCCGTACGGCGGTATTCCATGGCCGCCAAACGACGGTATGGATTACCCCGTGGTGTACATGTAGAAAATTGTTTTTTTCGTAATCTGAAATTTGTGTTCTGAAAAAAAAGTGATGATATGCAATTTGCTTGATTTGTCTCAGAAAGCAATCAATTGTGGGTGTTCAACTCATTATCATCACTCCTCATCACTGCTCATCACTCCTCTCTTTGATCATGTCATCTCATCCTTTCTCCGCTAGGTCCTTGAGCTTGTGTACATACCTAATCAATATCCTCCAGGGCTTATGAGGAGCTAGAAAAGGAGGTATGCATGGTTGGTTCCAATATGAAAACAATCTTGATGTTTTCCAATTGTGATATTCATATCACTTTTATACCTCACACTGAAGCAAGAGTTATCTGTGAGGTTGAAATTCTTTTCACAGTCAATGGGACTGTTTACAAAGCAATGCTAAAAACCACGTTGATAAACAATTGCACTCGTTGATAACCGTTTTGATGTTTTTGAGTCATGGAATCACAAATGAAAAAAGTAGAAAGGGAACAAAAACTGAGATGAGAGGAGAATCTCTCTCATTAGTGTTAAGTTCTATTTCTTTTATTCTACTGAATCAATATAGGGGATTAGAGATTGTGGTGTGATGTTGGTTGTATCTAGGAGGGTGAGGTGATGGTTGATTACAATCGTTTTGTTGAGTGAGTGTCGTACGATGGATGGGGATTTGTCCAAAATTGTGGAAAAGGGTCTTCCAAAGGGGTGGCCAGATGGTCAAGAAATCACTTTCTATCGGGGAAAATGCGCTAATAGCAAATTCTTGAAAAGCGATGAAAAAATACTTTTTATGAGCATTCTGCAATTTACAGAACACTTGTAAATAAGAAATCAAACACATTTCACAGAATTTGAGTTCTCAACATTCAAGAAAGCACTTTCTCACAAAAAAGTGTTTAAGTGAACGCGGCCTTACTCACTGCCTTGCTAACAAGACCACCAGTGTGTTCTATCAATGGATTTTTCACCATATCCCGTTTGGGTTTCCTTGATCAATGGATGTAATTGATCTTCCTCCCAAGATAAAAAGTACCCAACAAGATAGCCCAAAAAACTAAATGAACAAGTCAAACTTATAATCTGTCTGATCATCTGAATACGAATGGAATCTTTTATGATAGGATCTTTGACCAATATCAACGTGAAGGATAGTGTTCAATTCAAGAACTACAAACAATGGTATAGTGGGAACCATCAAGACACAAGAAGCCACGGACCGGGTAGTTTGTAATTACATACAACAAACATCTGATTTTGCTCTGGTACACTCTTGACTGTCAGGAATAAAAAAAACAAGAACTTCGAAAATTGGTCTTCTGAGGATATTTTTGAATAGCCCTGAACGAGAGGACCCCAAAAATATCTTGATTTTTGAATTGAGTGATATTTGTGACTTCGGCAATCTTTTTTGAAAAATTATCTGATTAAGTGGCTCTTGATGGTTCCCACTATAGCAAAAGTGCTTTTCTTTTGTGTGTGAAATCTGTTGTAGCCCTGGTTGTGAGGTCTCTTTATGTGATTATTCATGTTAGTCCTACCTCTTTCTTGCTCCTACACTTTCAAATGAATATATGAAAGTTAGACCAAGACTCCTATGGTTTGTTGATCAAAATCAGCTATACCCATCAGCATGGCAATCAGTTTGTTCTGCCAGACCACAAATTGGAATGAATCCAGTGTCAAACTTCTTAACTTCAAACTAAAGATGAACACTTGAAATCATCATATTTCTTATTTTGTTGTTCTTGTATTAAGATTCAAAGCACATTGTAAAACTACATGCTCCGTCCAAATTCAAATGATGTACCGCCCTTTGCATGATTGATGACTTTGAAGAAGAAGTAAACTTGAGTTTTCAACAAAAAAAACCTTGAGGTTTTTTAAAAAGTGACTGAGTTTTTTCAAAAAACTACTGAGTTTTTGAAAAAGTCAATGAGTTTTTTGAAAAACTCAGTAGGTTTTCAAAAAAACTTGGTCACTTTTTGAAAAAACTCAAGGTTTTTTTGTTGAAAACTCAAGGTATTTTTTTCTCCGAAGTCATCAATCATGCAAAGGGCTGTAGAAAGGTTATGCTGAGGCTATGACCTGGCTCTGAGAGCTTGCGGCCAGACCCGCGGCCGGGCCACGCCTGGGATAGACCCAATGTTCTTGGTAAGTTGACTCAGGTCAACCAGGGTACACCCTGCATTTTATGCTTCAGGGCCAGGCAGAGCTACACTCAATTTTAAATGTCAAGGAGGGGATAAATTCAAACTTTGTCTCAATTTTAGGCACCAAGGCGAGGTGGAGTGGGGATAATAGAAGACTTGTATTTCAAATCCACATCACAGAATCAATTTTTTAAGTGACATAACCTACTTAGAAAGTAAAGGTAATTTTTGCAATGGAAACAATCTTTTAAGGATCACTCTATCCCAACCCCCCTGTTTACTATTCAGACCCCCCCTGAACCCTAGGTCCGCGTAGGTCACCTTAAGCACCTTACCCACTTACAATACAGACAATGGACAATTCATTCCACTTGCTCATTCTCAAATCTCAAGATGAGTTCTCTGAAGTTTACAACGACAATACATATTTCCGGATCAATAACTTGTGGGTCATCAACATACACATATTTGTAAACATGATGTTATAGGATGTTACCCTCTTCAATCATCTAATCTAATCACACATCATGAATTCCCTTGAAAGAAGTTTCAGAAGCTATTCACTCCATTTGTTTTCACAATTGTGGGTGATGAATTGTAAGGATCATGAATTTGGAAACAACTTTTGTTTCACCAAACATGATACAGATTGGACAGCATCAAACTCCATATTTATGATTGAGCCAACAAAGATAACCAAGATAACACATGTAGTCAAGATAGTGATTGGGTTATAATCAAACAAATAAAAGAAAATGTGCTTGAAATGAAAAAAAGACACTGCCTAGGGAATCATTCATGGAAACAGAACCCGCATTTCAATTCCTCCGCCTCCAAGTCAGGGTCATGTGGAACTTGCCACGATACACCATCACTTTTTGGATTGGGGCCATAGCGACAATACATTCATCTAGAAAGGCCCCCTCCTAAAGCACAGTGTCGTGACTTCCACGTTGCACACTCATTGACATCGCTGCCTCAACTCCGTCACCATTCTTTTGATGTGTTCCTTGGACCTATCCACTCTTGCCATACTCCACTGCCAATACGTCTGATTCCCAATGCTCTCATCGCTTCCTTGGCCACCCCCTTTTTCACTATCCCTGCCACATCCACTCACACCTTTGTAATAGTTGCCTCTCTCCCGCCTGCCGCTGTACAGCGCAAGAGGTGTTACCAAACTACTTTCATGATCCGGATATCACAAGTGATCCTATTCCATTTGTCACATTACCCTCTTACAAATTTGAAAACAAAATTTAAACACTGAGCGGCTCCTTCCATACTACAGTCAAACCCGCGCAAACGCATAATTTGGGTGGAAGACTTTTGCTATGCATTTTGACGGGTTATGCATTTCTGTTGTCAAATTTGGCAGTAAAAAGCGTCAAGATTCTAGATTTTTTCTATGCATTATCAAGGGTTATGCACCTGCGCGGGTATGCATTTGCGCGGGTTTGACTGTACATTGCTGAAGCAATCAGTATGCTCCTACCTTGGTCAGAGCACAACTGCTATACAAATACACTCCACTTCATCATAAATGACCTTTGAAAAACGCTTTTTCACTGTGCATAACTACCCACACGACTACACAATTATCACCATTGTTTTTGGCTGCATTTGATCAAAGTGACTCTCTGCGTTATAACACAAAACTGGTTCCGCCATCTGAACGTCAAAAATTTGGACACCGATTGTGAAGTTAGCCACACCCTCTTAGGCATCTTTGACCACATTTGACTCACATTGCTGAAACATCTGACTAAATTGGTGCATGACCTGGACCGCTCCATCCGCCAACTCTGGCTCACAGCGCCAACAGTAGTGGGAAGCGCTGTGTGGCGCAGCGCGGAGCGTTGCCGCTTAATTATCCGGGGCCGGCGCTCCCCGGCCCCTACGCCTACTACTACTTTTTTTGCCCCAAAGTATTGGGTGTTACACCTTTTGTTATTAGTTGGCCCACCTTCCATAACTACACTTAAATCAACTGATCATTTACCATACCAAGGACGACAGGGGAACCCCCATATATTTCCAGTATGGTGTATTCAAATCCATATCTGGATGCAACACTCGGATCTCACTGTAACGCGCTGGGTTACGGTGTATTTGTAAGTACACTGCGGTAGACCGTAATCAATGACTACCGCGACGCACCGTCATGAGGCCGTCACCGTAGTGAACTTCTCACTATGGTACAATGAAACTGTACCGTACCACACCGCAATGACAATTTGAGGGACATATTTCGGCTCATCGCGGTAGAATGATGATAAAATTTGTAAACTTGTAAATTCATATCAATATGGATTGAACCATTCATGAGGAAGGTAAAACAAAAAAAGAAACAATAAGATTGAAACAAAACATATCGATAGTAAACAAAAAAAGCCAACAAGAGAGGAAAAGAATGGAGGCAAGTAGAAGAAGAGGAATCAGCACTTATTATTATTATTATTATTCTTGTTCTCTTGTTCCTCATATTCTTTGAGATACTTCACCGCGTCCTCAAATTTATCTTTAGGGACTATTCCAGACTTGATCCATTCTTGGCATTCCACCTTACGAGTAATTGTATTGGGTAAAATCAATCCTTGCCCAGGTGCAGCAACGTCTGCAGCTGAAGAGAATGACCGCTCCACGCAGCAAGTGGTTGCGGATATGGAAAGGTAGTCCCTTGCAATTGATGCCAGTACCGGGAAGGATGTTTGGTGCTTCTGAAGAGTGTCCAAATCCCATATTAGTATTGAAACCAATGATAAAATGACGTGGTAAAGGATGAGAGTTACCCTCCACCAGTCCAAAGGTTTCTCATTGGGCAATATGCCAAACTTGCCAGCTATGTAGTCAGTAAGTTCATTATTGGATGAAGGTTGAATATTATTGGATGCAGCGGCAAACATGTCAAACTTGTCTGTTGCAGTAGGTGCATTTGATGGTTGAGGTGCAGGTGGATCAGGTTTGTTCATTTGCCTTTCTGAAAATCTTACCTCAAAGACTTCATTAATAGAATCGTTGGCTTGATTACTTGCATGCGGATAGAAGTCTTGAAAAAAAATTAATCTTTTTCAAGGATTGAGAACAGTAGCAATGACTATGATAGAGGTACTGTTGGTGTTTGTCAAGACGGCAAATAGTGTTGCATGATTGATCTTTACGTAGCGTGTGATCCTTTTTCTGTTTTCTGATTCTGATGATCTGTTGTGACCTGTGATCTTATTTGTTATGTTTTCTATTATTTGATTTGTTGTCATGCCTGCTCTTTTCTTGTCTAGAGTTTAACTCTTCGCTGCGTACATGTTTCTTTCTCTTCATAAGCTGCCTATGAGTCAAAGGGTTTGATCCTCATTGATTCAAACCCTTTATTCACTTTCACTCATCTGCAATATCCTTACTTACGACGTAATTGCATTACCGTGAATGACTCATAGGTAAGCTCATTTCAGTCTAGTAGTGTTTTTCTTCTCTCTTATCTCTCATTTATTTACTATGTATGTGTGCGAATTTGTGCTATGCGTGTTTGTTTGAGAAATAAATGTTATCATCGATTCAAACCCTTTATTCACTTTCACTCATCTGCAATATCCTTACTTACGACGTAATTGCATTACCGTGAATGACTCATAGGTAAGCTCATTTCAGTCTAGTAGTGTTTTTCTTCTCTCTTATCTCTCATTTATTTACTATGTATGTGTGCGAATTTGTGCTATGCGTGTTTGTTTGAGAAATAAATGTTATCATCGATTCAAACCCTTTATTCACTTTCACTCATCTGCAATATCCTTACTTACAACGTAATTGCATTACCGTGAATGACTCATAGGTTATGAGCCGATTTCCTCAAGTAAATCCACGGTCAATTCAACTACGTCATTTTCGCTCGAGCTATCTCGGGATTCTTCTGTTTACTTTATACTTTGTTGCGATGTCTTCTCCTTCGAATACTACTGGTTCTCCTGAATCATCTTCCGCGTCAGACGTTTCCACAACTCCGACTCTTCGACATCAAGCTGCAGATTTGACATCTGTCTCACCTCTTTTTTCATCTATCGATATGTCTACGACTCTAGTCAACGATGCGATCAAAATCCCTCAATTAACTGCTGGGATGTTCACCAACTGGAACAAGCGTTTCCACTTTGCTCTTCAAACTCGCGGATTGCTTGCATTCTTGGTTTCCGACACACCTCCGACCGATGCTGCTGAGTTAGCTACTTACAAGCGTAATCAAGGTCGTGTCATGGAACTTATGCTTAGTTCAATTGACGCGACTAACGAGGCTCTCATTGAATTGACTGATACTCCTAAGGATGCCTACGCCAAACTTGCTAAAGCTCATGACTCTAGTGGAGGTGTTCTAGCTGCTGCAACCATCTGCGACATTGCGACAATTTGACTGGAGCCTGGCCAGTCTTTATCGGAATTTATCACCCGTGTTCGAAATCTTCAAAATCAATTAGCTCAATATGCGAATGAGGATAAGGACATCGCTCTGTCTCCCAAATTATTAGCCATTTTTCTTCTCAATGGTTTGGGTAAAGACTATGAATATCTTACTGCTCCTTTTTATGCTGATATTGCTACTCTCACTGTTTCGAAAGTCATGGATCGTTTGGTCCTTGAAGTAGCTAGACAATCATCTTCTGATAAACGGTCATCAGCTTCGGCCTTCAACGCGCGTGCTTCCCATGTACGACCTACTCCCGCTGGAAACCATTTAGGACGCAAGATAGGACCGGGTCCGAATGATCTTTGCAATCTCAACAGTCATCGAGGATTGTCTCATACAAATTGCAACTGTTATCAGCAAGGTCGACCTCGAAACAGAAATTCGCCAACTACTGTGGCTGCAAACCCAAAATCCTCCTTATCTGAAGCTGAAATGGCCAGACGCTATAAGTCCATTGAGGCGGCTCATTTAGCTAAGAAGAACGCTCCTCCTGCAACAGTTGTACCTTCTGTTCCTGCTTATGTGGTATCCAATCAAGAATTTAGTGCTGAGGGTTTTGTGGGCAATGTTCCTGATGAGGGTTTTTCTGCTCAAGGCTATGCGGCGGGTGATGGTATCTCATCTACCTATGGATACATTCTCGCTGATACGGCAGCTACTCGTAGTATGGTTTCAAATCAAGCTTATTTTGTACATATGCGTCCTATCTCGGCCATCAACATCACGGGGATTTCAGATGGACATCAACTTGCTACGCACATTGGATCTATCGTGTTATCAGGATTCTCTCACCTAGATCACACTCCCACCGACATTTTGGTTCCTAACGTGCTTTATGTACCAACTATGAAGGTCAATTTACTATCGCTTAGTCAACTTTGTGCCGCTGGAGCATCATTTTCTGGTTCTGCTGAGAGTATTACCGTTACTGGTATGCCGGGAAACACATATTTTGTGTGTGAAAAGACTCTTGATGATACGTTGTGGCAAACAAAGGTTCGCTCATCCATTTCAGATTTCGCATATTCTGCGTCAGCTGAACGTTGGCATTACCGTTTAGGCCATTTAAATTACTCGTCCATCAAGAATTTGGTTTCGAATGGTAGTCTCAAGGTTTCATTAGCTGGTAGCTCTATGGTGGCTCCTTCATCTTGTATTACATGTCAGAAGGCGAAAATTACTCAGCCTCCATTTTTATCTCATTTTCCTTTTTCTACTTCGCCATTAAATCGTATACATTCAGATGTGATGGGTCCTTTTCCTTCTTCTATGGGTGGTGCACGTTATTTAGTTACATTTATCAACGATTTTTCTCGCCATGCAACTGTTTTCCCTATTAAAAACAAATCAGATGTTTTCGAGTGTTTTATTAAAGGATCACACTATTTGGCAACCGGTTTGGAATCCTCCATGCCCGGTTTCATGGGCCAAATTTG
>NW_006769056.1:0-9274 GCF_000204055.1 Melampsora larici-populina 98AG31 | reverse complement strand
TACCGCGCGACAGACGAAGCGAATGTCTTTCGACTGCCCTCCGAGCGCTGCCGCTGTAATTTTGTATCGGAGATCCATGATCTCAGTTTTGCTGCACTGAGTCTGCAACTGTGGCTGTACCTTATCGCACTGCACGCTGGTCAGTCTTGAGGGAAAATAATTGTGATGTACAATGCTGGCGGGCTTGTAAGTTGTAATCCATCTCTCATATAGTGTGATACAAGATTGGTGCATTACATGTGTACCTTGTATTCTCTTGTTCGTATGAACAACTGAAAGCTCTCTTGTGAAGCTTTGCCTCTTTCGGCTTGTTCTACCACTCGTAGAATACCTATCCTTGTATCTAGACAGCATCCTACTGGTTGTGGTTTGGGGGTGGTCTCGGGGGCAAGGAAATGAGAAGTATAGTCCAACTATACTATCCTTGCCCTCTCGACGAGAGAACAGCGCCTGAGAAGACAGACTTCTCAACCCAGGGTGGTGGGCGGGCTCAAAAAAAAGGGGATTCTATGAGATATCCTGAGGGGATCTTGTAGGATCTTCAAGGTGCGTCGTTAGCAGAGAGGATGTGGTCGAGTAGAGAGATCAAAACTCTGATCATCTCCTCGCACCACATCAGGCTACACACTCCGTGACATCCCCTACCAGCCTGTCACGTGTGTGCTCTCTCTGTCCGCACCTGAAGCTCTCTCTCCCACTATAGAGAGATGGAATACAGAGTACCTCCGCAGGCTCTGGGAACTCTATCAATCCATCTCTCATATAGTGTGATACAAGATTGGTGCATTACATGTGTACCTTGTATTCTCTTGTTCGTATGAACAACTGAAAGCTCTCTTGTGAAGCTTTGCCTCTTTCGGCTTGTTCTACCACTCGTAGAATACCTATCCTTGTATCTAGACAGCATCCTACTGGTTGTGGTTTGGGGGTGGTCTCGGGGGCAAGGAAATGAGAAGTATAGTCCAACTATACTATCCTTGCCCTCTCGACGAGAGAACAGCGCCTGAGAAGACAGACTTCTCAACCCAGGGTGGTGGGCGGGCTCAAAAAAAGGGGATTCTATGAGATATCCTGAGGGGATCTTGTAGGATCTTCAAGGTGCGTCGTTAGCAGAGAGGATGTGGTCGAGTAGAGAGATCAAAACTCTGATCATCTCCTCGCACCACATCAGGCTACACACTCCGTGACATCCCCTACCAGCCTGTCACGTGTGTGCTCTCTCTGTCCGCACCTGAAGCTCTCTCTCCCACTATAGAGAGATGGAATACAGAGTACCTCCGCAGGCTCTGGGAACTCTATCAATCCATCTCTCATATAGTGTGATACAAGATTGGTGCATTACATGTGTACCTTGTATTCTCTTGTTCGTATGAACAACTGAAAGCTCTCTTGTGAAGCTTTGCCTCTTTCGGCTTGTTCTACCACTCGTAGAATACCTATCCTTGTATCTAGACAGCATCCTACTGGTTGTGGTTTGGGGGTGGTCTCGGGGGCAAGGAAATGAGAAGTATAGTCCAACTATACTATCCTTGCCCTCTCGACGAGAGAACAGCGCCTGAGAAGACAGACTTCTCAACCCCGCTACTCACAGAAGGGCAGAGCCGTGAGCCTGAGAAGTCGAAACTCCCCAAACTCAACCTCCGTGGATCTTCCCCCCTTTGAACTTTATCAATTGAATTAAATGTTTGTTGAGTTTACTCAACGGGCATACACGCGAGCCTTGTCGATCTCGCCAATACAGCTCCCTCTCTGCTGACTGCCTCGAATCTTAATTTCAATTGTAACTCCTGATCTGACTTATACCCAATCACATGATCGCATCTCTCTAACTTCCTTCCTCCTCCCCCTTCCTTACTTGAACTTCAACTCCTGCAGCAGCCGTACCGTTTCCTTCAATTGCTTGTTGTCAAACTTCCTAAGATATATCTTATATGCATCTGAAGACCATCTCCCACATCTTTTCACCTCTTCTCTTGATGCCCCCAAGTTCCATCTCAATGAAGCTCCCCCAATTCTGAAGGAATGACCGTACAGTAACTGCTTGTTCTTTGGTCTATCCGCGTTCCAAATCTTTCTATAAGACTCTATCAACGCTGCTTTCCTGAACACCAAACCCTTCTCCCCATAAGCATCCATCGCGAACACTAGATCATCCGGCTTTCTTGGTCTGAATTCGTACAAGAAACGTAAGGCTCTCACTGGGTCTAAACACGACTTTTGATCTTGTAGGAAGATATATTGAAGTTCACCGGGTCTTGCGGTCTTCGCGTTCCGCAACTCTATCTTCGCATAAGTCCCATCCTCTCCCCATTCCACATCATCCCATCGTGGTACATCAGCTTTAGGATCGTCCGACACTAATTCTCCAAGTCTCGCCAAACCCCAGAAGGCAACTAACGCTATCGTCACCAGTACCACATCGTGTTCTACTTTCATATCTCCCACACTCCCTAACCGAACGAGGTCTGATATCATTACTGGAGGACGTTTCTTCTCCACTTCCGAGTACCTCCATTCCACCATCTTTGTTGCTTTCAACAGTTTAGCTACTGCCAAGTCCGAATCTTGAGGGTATTTCTGCCTGTGAAATAAATGCCAGGCCTTGATCCCCGATAGGTAAGATACTATTGTCGTTGATTTCACCGATTCGTCGTTCACCGCTAACGTCTCTCCTTTCTTCGAAGTCCATACTACGAATCTTTCTACCAAATCCGCTGGAATCGGTAGCAGTTTCTTTCGATCAATGCCTTTTACATCTGAGAACCTCAGTAGCTTCACGATTCCTGAATTATAGTGTTTCAAGGTTCCATCTACCCATGCGCCCCTCAAGAAATGCATTTGCACCTCGTCGGTATCTGATTTGTCGACTCCTAAAGCGTCGCTCTTAAAGCATCCGAACGGTTTCGTCGCTTTACGTAGATCCTCACCTGAGTTTACTTCATCCGGCGATGTTGCCTTCTTTCTAGGCATCTCTTCTCTCGATACGTGGGATTCTTCGTGGATGGGCTCTCAAACCGACAGGAAAGGGACGCTTTTATTTTCTTTAGACAGGAATTACAAAACAAAGGACGACAACAAGTAGGTGCAACAATTCATTTCTCCGACGTTGGAACAATTAGTTGTGCAGGGAGTGAAACTTGTGACAACAAACTCCTTAGGTCCGTTGGAATCTCAATTCTCACTTCATCAGACCACAGTCTCCCTTGTAGGACCCCTCTTGAAAGCCCATCTGCCAAATTATTCTTCGATGTAACCCTCCGCTGTTTGATGTTACAGCCCACCACCGTGAGTAACCTCTGTATCTGTTTCATTTCGTCATTCACCCTGGCATCTTTAGATTTTCGCTTCTTTATCGCTGACTGCGTTGTCGTATTATCTGTGTCAACCCAGAAGGTCCTGCCTCTCACCGGTACCACCTTTGCTAGCACTAGGAGTCCTAACCTTATCGTCACCGTCTCCGCCCAAGCTATGTTCCTTTTCCCTTCCGTCAGGCCTTTGCTTAACCATTCTTTATCCCAGCTGAAGCATGCCCAATAGGAACCTATCAACACCCCGATCCCAAACGAGGAAGATGCATCCCCTACCCATTCAACTTCTTCCGGGATCTGTCTCGGCACCAACGTGCATGCCTCAAACGTCTCTAGGCATATCTTCCATTCTCTAAGGTCTTCTACTACGTCACCTGGAGTAAACCTCCTCGCTCTGTCGTTTCTCCATGTCTTCATCCACCGGTAGAACGAACATAAGTATGCTGCCATATGTGGAACGATATGAATCGTATGGCCCAATCGCCCTACAAACTTCTCGACTTGTTCCAGGCTCCAATCCCTCTCCTCGTCTAAGTAAGCTATGACTTGAACCAGTCGTTCCTGAATTTTTTCTGCTGGAAGCCGCACTGAATGATCCTTGCTGTTCCAAACAAATCCTAGGAATTTTTGTTCTGTGGCGAAATCACTATTCTTCTCCTTATTCGTTTTGACTCCCAATCCGTTGCTCAGGTGTACTACATCTTCAAGCCTTATCTTATCGCCTGGTCTTCTAAACAGTAAACTATCGTCTACCCACCTGAAAATTGCCGGTATTTTCAGCAACACTCTGACAATCGTCTTCCAAGTTTCAGCTGGTCCTCCAAAAACCCCACAACTCGCCACTCCTCCAAACCCCACCGCTAAGTCTACATAAATCCTGCCTTCAAAATCCATTATACATAAAAACCGCCTTTGTGATGGGTGAAGGCCTAGTTGCCTGTAAGCCTTTGCCCAGTCGCATATGGCCATCTCCCACTCCCCTGGGTTGCTGCAGAAGAACTTCGCCACCTTCTTAAAATCGTCCCAGTTCGTGGCGTAGTTTTTCTTGTCCACAAAGGAATTTACTGATGGTGTACCTGCTTTGTTCTTCGGGTATGACAGGTCATAGATCAACCTTACTGAACCATCCCCGTTTATAGCACTGCCTAAGGGGTTGGTTCGAAAGAATCCGAATCGCGCGTAAACCTCCTCGTGAGTGAACGGGCCAATAATCCGACCCTCTCCCAGTTCCTTCGCCAAGTTGTTGATGATCTGCTGTTTAACGTCTGCTGCAGATTCATGGTTCGGTGGTGTGTACCACCTCTCCCCTACCAACTCGTGTTGGGGTATCCCCAAGCAGAAACCATTCTTGAAACCGTCGATAATGTATGGAATATCGTCTTCCAATCCTACTTCCCTCATCAATAATTCCCATTCTGGAATATTCATCGCTGTACTAACCGGGGCTGGCCAATGATCTTTAACTGGGACCTTGAATGTCTTACGCATGCTCAAAGGTAGAATCGCTTTCTCTTCTTCCTCAGACGGGATCCCTTCCTCTGATAACTCTGCTGACGATTCTTCCTCCCGCTCTCTTTCACTATGGGCATGTAGCACCTTAGGAATCGGTACATTCAACTTCCGGTTCTGCGCTCTCACTGGTTCTCTGACCGCGACCATCAACCCCGATTCCGTCATTCCAATTCCACACAAGACATCATCAGTGATTTAACTACATGCTTCATTTAGACATCTCATTTAACTACAATTATGAGAATCCGTACCGAAACAGTTTCCGTAATTCACAACAACCAATAAACAAGAGAACCCCATTAGACTGGCCTAATGCAACCCATTCCTTCCCAGTATTCTTCTTTCCTGAAGAAGTCTGAGGCTGGTTCGGAGTCGTCTGTGGATAAGTAGACGTAACCTGTCCGTCCTGCTTCCCCCAACTCGAGGTATGTCCTCTATTGCCTCCCCTCTGCCTTCGATTCTGTTTCCAACCCGACTTTGACGTGTCTTCCGCATAGGACTTCTCGGGTTCGTACTCCTGGCCCGTCGTAAAGTTCCAGCCATGTTTCGGTTGGCCTGCCGCATAAGGGTTGCATTTGTACATCAGGTCACCTGCCGTGTGACAACTCCACCTCGCCTCCATCTCCGCCACTTCTTGCAATCCATCCGGTAACACTACCTCCTCCCCTCTTCTCTTCTTCTTCCCATCCTTCCCCTTCTCATACGTTGTCTCCGTTCTCACCCTAAACGTTACAGCTCTCACTGCTAAATGATAACGCAAGGCCACCATCCAGCATTTGTGTTTCCGAGCTAACATACTGACTACCTCCTTATGTTTCTCCACGTACAGAGCATACTCCTTATAACCATACCTCTCCTTCGCGTATCGGTACTCGAGGTCGCTCGCTAGCATGAACTCTCCATACGTCATTTGACGCTCTAACTCTTCTCTCGACGCCATGTGTGCATCCCAACGCACCCTTCCTGCCTTCGTCTTGCACGTCGTATGATACTCGTCGATATAAGAAGACGTGAACACCGTGATCGGCACATAATATTTCATTCGCCTGAAATTCTTCTCCCACTGCGGCGGCAAATCCGGTAAATCAAAGTTGGATATCTTCTTGAATGACCAGGTTAAGGGTTTCTCCTTCTTGACCACCTTGTCCTTCGTGGACTCGTATCCTGATTCGTAATCCGACGAGTCTGATGACTCCGTTCGTTCTGACAAGTCGCTTGATTCTCCTTCTGACAGTTTCTTCGACTCCGATGGTCGATGTGAGGGGTGGGACGAAGAGGACTCGCTATCTGAAGACGAAGGTGAGGACTTCCTACCGGACTTTCTTTTCTTTGAACTCCTTGACTTCTTACCCTTCTCTTTCTTCCTCATCTTCTCTTTCCCCTTCTTCCTTCCTTCTCCTTCTTCTTTCCTCTTCTCCTTTCCATTCCGATTAATGTCACTTGTTTTCTCTCTAAACTCTCTCCTCAACTCTTCCAGTTCCTCGTCTCTACCCATCTCAAGAGCCTCCGCTAGTCGGTCGATTAACGGTCTAGGGTCAGCCTCGACTTTCTTTGTCAATTTGGGAATTGGCTTAGTCGACACCTTTCCCTGCCCTCTAGGAACTGTTCCATCAAAAAGAATAAAACAACTCGATTCCCATCAGTTCTTCTTAGACTTGGGATTTGTAGCATCAACGCTCCTCTCGCGGAGCTGTCTCTTCTCCTCCTCGCTACTACAGTTTCCTGGAGCTGGAAATTTCGAGGACTTCCTCTGGAGTGGACTACTTGGAGCGCTGTGCTGCTCGACAAAGAGGATGAGATGAAGGTAGGCTTACCCTGGTCCTTCTCTATCAATGCCTCAAAAGCTTTTCCCTGGCTTCTTCCCCCGATCTCCTCATCAGATGATGATCCTGATGACACCACCTTCTTCTCCTTTCCCTTCATTTTCCTCTTCCTCTTCCTCTCCTTGTTCATCTTCTCCACCTTCACTACTTCATCATCTCCCGATGAATCTCCACTAGACGAATTCTCTCCTCGCTCTCCACTTCCTTTACCCTCTTCTGCTTCCTGATGACCGTCTTCTTCATTGATTTTCTCCAAACTCCCCTCTGCCATCTCCATCTTGATCGCAACTATCTCTGCAGACGTTAGCGGGGCGCTTCCAGTCTCTTGGGAACCTGTAGGACCATCCATCGATCTCGACATTCCTTCTTGGCTTCCGCCCGCTAAGGGTGCTCTCGACTCCGCCCTTTTTCTTCTACCTTCAGCTTGTTCTTTCGCCTTCTCCTCCAGTGCTTTCTTCTTCTCCTCGGCTTGCTTTATCGCTTGAATCATTTGATCTGAATGGTACTTCGTGGGGGGTACTTTCGTTTTCAATTTCCTCCACATATGCCGGAGCCTGATCCTTATCCTATGTTCCACTAACTAGACTTGTCTCGTGTACTCCAACCTTCTTGAATGATCTCTAGCACTAAATTAAAGGAATGAACCGTTGTATGAATTGTAGTAAGGCTTATGAACTAAGGTCGATATTCTTGTGAAGCGGATCTCTTTGTGATTGTTTTATTGAGCTTCTTATTCGAATTGATGACAGTCTTCTATCTTAACTGCACCTCAAAAAAAGGGGATTCTATGAGATATCCTGAGGGGATCTTGTAGGATCTTCAAGGTGCGTCGTTAGCAGAGAGGATGTGGTCGAGTAGAGAGATCAAAACTCTGATCATCTCCTCGCACCACATCAGGCTACACACTCCGTGACATCCCCTACCAGCCTGTCACGTGTGTGCTCTCTCTGTCCGCACCTGAAGCTCTCTCTCCCACTATAGAGAGATGGAATACAGAGTACCTCCGCAGGCTCTGGGAACTCTATCAATTTCGATCCTTAGTTTCAGAACTGATTCATAATTGTTTGGCCTCTCCGAGTGGCGGATTTGAATCATGTTCAGTTGAAGTTTGGTTTTGAAATATTATTGATCGGGTAGGCTTGAAAGTGTGATCAACTAGTGGTGTAGAAAGAAGTTTTAATTGATGATGCGCCCGTTTTTTTAAACACTTTGTTGCAATAAGAAGGAGCAGATGACTATACTGTTGTTCCAAACTCTGCATTGGTTGTGGCTTGTACTGCAACACGGTCTAATCACTCAAAATATACAATAAAGTCAGTACACAAGCTTTAAGATGATAACTTATACTTGACTGATTTGTGAGTTCCAATCTAAAACACAGTGGACTTTCAAATTTCACCGAGGTAACGACTATGTTGAAAGACAAGGGAATCGACCTCGACCACAAACATTTCTTGATACTACAAGGTGAAGTGGAATCCATTGCACAAATGAAACCAAAGGCAGTCACAGAGCATGAAGAAGGTTTATTAAAATACCTAGAAGATATCATTGGTACTAATCGATTTCAAGAACCGATCAGTATTGTCGTTACTGAGCTTGAGTCTTTACGTTCATGACGAGCTCACAAGTTAGAAAGAGAGATCCTTGTAGAACGAGGAAAAAGAGCACTTGAAGCGAGAAAGAAATTAGCCAAAGATCATTTAGCTACAACAAATTTACTTATTCAAAGACAAAACAAATTATGGCAACATTATGTATATTGTGCAAAAGAGAATGTAGGATCAATTGAATTATCAGTAGAAGAACATTCAAAAGAGATTGAAGAGAATATTCAAAAACAGTTGATCTATTGTACCAGCCACCTCGACCTCAGAATCAATTTTATTGAAGATTTATGAAGCACTTAAATAGATGTGTTACAGGACTGTATATTTTAATGTGTCAAGGGCTAGAGTTGAGGTATCTAGGATTGAAAAGACTGAGACTGTTTATTGGGTCAGGTATACAATGTTAGATGTATCATTTTTGATTGACTCTGGCTGCATTACCTTACTCTTTGTAGTTTACATAGAAAGTGTGTTAGTATCTGTCCTTTGATGTTGAGACTTGAATTGATGCTTTGAGACAGGCTTAGCACGTAGAAAACCTTTCCGTTCTTTCTGTTTACTTGAGACTCTTAAAACTTGCGAAACATCTTTCCATCCAGCTCTTTCAGCAATCAAAGATCCAAAACTTGTTAACGGTCTCTTAACATTATCTTAGATTTAGGTTGATCATTAGGTTCATAATAAGCTGTCGCGATTTAAGGCTAGCGTTATCAAAGCGTCACTTGTGACAAAAGCTGGGTAATGCCATTGATATCATTTTGATCGTACAACTTGTGATTTTCTTTTTTAACATCAGTATCGTGTTTATTTGAACAGAAGAATATGAATTATGAAACTTATTTTGAATCGATGTGTCTCTGATGCAAATCAAAACATAAAGTGTTATAAAGAGACGATGGGGAAAAAGAGAATGATTAAGAGGTGAAGCCGTTGTTGGTACAATAATTCTGATAGCATAGGGTCTGATTGATAGCACTGGTGCTTCTCTTCAGTCGCCTCTCGACTTTTCTGAATATGATCG
>NW_006769055.1:0-9294 GCF_000204055.1 Melampsora larici-populina 98AG31 | reverse complement strand
AACCAATAAAAGACAGGCAGACCAGATCGCCATAGAACAACCATGTGTAACTTGAAGTCTTGATATGTATGGTATGACACAAAATATGTTTGATGATCGGAGAAATTGACAAAAGACCACTTCACCTTTACTGTGATATATTACAAGATATATAATGATCGATCAGCTGACCCATTGATGATGACTTCATAGACATATCAAGACGGTGGTTTGGTGGCCCTTGAGTGATAAGCCAGCTTGGCTACAGACGCTGTAAGTGAGCGGTTGAATGACCGGAAAGGTTAACTTAACGAAGTCCCTCTCGCGGCGTCCCCTTTGTTAAGTTAACCGGAAAGGTGTGACTGGTTACTCGTACGATCAATCCTTCATCTAAAAACCAAGTTCGTGATCCTGGTTGTTAAGCAGTCGACCGACCTTATATTAATATGACTTTGGATGGTGGCCCAACCCTGAAGGCTTGTCTTTCAAGTGATGACTTCAAAGAGAAAGGCATGACTAAAGAAATTATTCAGAGAAATTTCTAGGAGGTTCGTCGGTTGATGCTTCATCAAAGATCCGTAGTTGCTGGTTCCAGATGCGTCTGGACTCTGAGAGCACAGTGCATATGTAGTCATCTGTTACACAGTGCATAGCACACAATGCATAGTGCATAATTCGAGGTGGTCCTCGCTCGCGACTCTCGTCCTCCATACTTTTGCCCAAACTTAACAAAGTCCCTCGCGCCAAAGGCCCGAGGCTTGAGCGAGGGACTTACGGCTAATGTTGAATTTCAAGCGTGAGATCGGCCGGGGCATTTTGCCAAAACCACCTCCTGATTATGAAAACTTTTTTCGTAATTATCAATCTCTAAACTCCCAAAACAAAAAACATGCGCACTTGTTCCCTCTACGTTGTCCAACTCTCTTTTTTTCAAAGGATTCAGCGGCTCATGAGGAATACGGAAAAAACCTTCGGGGCTGAAAGCCGGGGCTAACAAGGCTGACAGCAACCAGGTTTGCTGCGCGTCAGAAACATTCAATTTTGACGTACAGTCAAAACAGCACTTTTGCAATGCATTATTGGTCCTAATCCACCGTGAAAATCTCGTGGCTACTGGAGTAAATATGAATTGACAGCAAAAGTGCTTACTTGAAGAATCAACAGAGCAAACAATAGAAATAATAGAAGGCTATTGGTCAATGGACCTGGATGATCAACAAATATAAAAAGTCACGTATGTGTTTTGCATTAAATGAGAAAACAATGGACCCAAAAAAATAAGGACACATACCTTCTCGATACTATGGTTGTGATGGAAATAAAAAGTCTTGTCACTTATTCGAAGATCTGATGATGTCCAGATTGATCAAGTGAGATGTATTGCTCCAGTCCGTTGTGCCATTTTTTTTGCATCGCTTAGAGTTCCTCCTGAGCCGTACTTAATTGATAAAAGATCCTGATATTGAAATATTGGTTTGACACCAATTCTCGATATCGAGACATGTTATCGAGACATGTCTCGATATTAACATGAGGAGCGTATCCAGATTGGTCAAGAAAGATATGTCTTGGTCCAGTCCCTTGTGACGGTTAATGTACTCTCCCTATCGTCGCAAGGGCCTGGTTATGTCCTAAAGCGATCCATCCCAGCAATTGTGGTCCATTAAGGACACTTCTCATCATCGCCAGGGCTTGGTCATCATCGCCAAGGCTTGGTCATCATCGCCAGGGCTTGGTTGTGATCAGAAAACCCAAAGTGGGCCATTCCAGCCCCTTGCAGCGATTAAGAGGCTCTGTTTATCGTCGCAAGGGGCTATTTGTTTGATAAAAAGACCTTTTGGGTCCAAGTGCCCTTGAACATAGCCAGTTAGTTGAGCACCATTTAATGCAGTCCTTTTTCATATAGGTAGCTGGATTTGTCAATTTTTAAGCGTCTGCTGATTCCCCCTTCAACCTCCTTACTCTATCGAATCCTTTCCTTAAGCAATTCATACGTGAAAGATATTCAAAAGAAGATTATCTTACACTCTATCCTTGTTAGTTATTTGGAATTCTTCCTTTAGTACTTCATACGCAAAAGCTATTCAAAGAAGATTATCTTACACTCTATCCTTGTTAGTTATTTGGAATTCTTCCTTTAGTACTTCATATGCAAAAGCTATTCAAAGAAGATTATCTTACACTCTATCCTTGTTAGTTATTTGGAATTCTTCCTTTAGTACTTCATACGCAAAAGCTATTCAAAGAAGATGATCTTACACTCTATCCTTGTTAGTTATTTGGATTTTTTCCTTTAGTACTTCCGTACGCTTAGGAAATTATCCAAAGAAGATAATGTTACATTATATTCTTGTTGGTTGTTTGGATAGGATTTTTTCCTTTAGTACTTCCGTACGCTTAGGAAATTATCCAAAGAAGATAATGTTACATTATATTCTTGTTGGTTGTTTGGATAGGATTTTTTCCTTTAGTACTTCCGTACGCTTAGGAAATTATCCAAAGAAGATAATGTTACATTAAATTCTTGTTGGTTGTTTGAATAGGATTTTTTTCCCTTAGTACTTCCGTACGCTTAGGAAATTATCCAAAGAAGGCTATGTTACATTAAATTCTTGTTGGTTGTTTGGAGAGGATTTTTTCCTTTAGTACTTCCGTACGCTTAGGAAATTACCCAAAGAAGATAATGTTACATTCTATCTGTTAACTTTGAACTTGTTATGATATTTGGTCACGTCCAGATTGGTCAGGAGAGACAAGTCTCCCATCCTTGTTTGAATTACTTACACGCTTATATGTGGTCTTTTGAAACATAGTGTTTATGTTTTAACATTTTTATTTTCTTCCGAGAGAGACAAGTGTCAAACTCTTATTTGAATGCTTTACAATTTCACATATGTTCTTTCAAAATATTGTGTTTGTGTTTGAAAAGTCTTGTTTTCTTTAACATGCGACTTGTCCTTCCCCAATCCATCAAGATCAATCACTCATCAATACCCAATGTCTCAGGAACAGCTTTCCAAGCCCATTCCAAAGACTGTCAGTCACACATTGAAAATTTTAGACTTGATGAAAACTCTTGAGTTCTCGCCAAAAGAATTTATGGTCACCTTCTTTGCCTCGGATCACGAAGACATTGTATACCGTCGTCGCATAACTAAAGCCGGGAAGGGCAACAGACAAAATAAATCAATCTTGAGAAACTACGGTAATCTTATTAAGGCCTCACCAGAAGGTCAGGAATTCTGGGAATCGTTCATATTGGATCAGGTCAGTGTACACACTAACCTGAATCACATTCTAAGAACCTGCTACCAAACTGATGTAGATAAGTTTAGGCGGCCGAGATTGTAAATTCTCAAGAAGTTGGTCGCGGGACATATCCTACAGGCTCGTATGTCAGCTCAATGTGTATTCCAACAGACTTTTTTAGTGATACTTCAGAGGAACACCGTCACCTGCAAATCAAGAAGGGGATGCCATTCTTGCATTCCCTGATCTCTCGCAAAATAGTGTTCCATCTAAAGCCAACAACCTCATCTCCAATTGAGGATGTTGTCCCCAAATTGGACAAAGTATTGAATCAATCTCTTGATGGGCAAAGTTCTCAAGAAAGTGATGAACCAGCCACGGGGACCAAAGAGAATGAAGAAGTGCTATCGTTAGCCAACTTAGTGCATATAAAGTCCACTTCATCTGAAATAGCAGCTCACAAAGCTGAGATGGTGAGCGTTTACATTTCTTCACTAAGCTTTGAATCTGACCGTGCTGTTTTCTATTTCCAAGGTTCCGGTAGCCATTTGTGGTATGATAGCTTACACATGCAATCGCCGATGTAAAGCGTTACCACTGCAGAATGGTTTGATGGTTTTAGCTGGTGGTGTCTCATGTCGAATCAATGAATACCTCCATTGCTTTGGCTTGACGTGTTCACGCGACACTGTTCTGGATTCTATGGAACATCTGCGACGATTACAAGAGCAACAACTGATGGAGGTATTCAAGGTTAATCATAAATTATTGCCGCTGTTGTGTTTCGACAACATTGATATACACTTACGAGTTCACAATACGTGCATCGATCTTTCCTCAAGGTTATTCCATGGAACTTGGGGCTTTTACGTTGTATTTCGGGCAGCCCTTTTGGCAAGTACTGACGCTGAAGCAGTATCTCTAGCTGCATTCTTGGCTGCAATGAAGGCAGCTGATCAAAAGTCGGTCCAAATTGGGTCGTTTGCACCTCGCCCTCACGAGATTGATCATTTCAAATTAGTTATCAAGTCTCAACTTTCTAAAGCGCTCATTGAACACGTACAACACCTTCCAAGAGCACCTAGCCCTCATAAGCTACCTAAGCTAAATGTTAATCCACCGCCAATTGATCCAATCGAATATCACACCCCCAACATCCATTTTTTGCGCATGATGGATGCGCCTGATTTGTCCGCCGATGGTGTATCACGAGTTCTAGATCAGGTGATGTCACAAATTGGCATGACTAAAGAGGATTACGCAAAGGAGCTTTTGATAGCTGCAGGCGATGTTGGATCAAATCAACTTGTGGAAAGCCTGCGCGGAAAGCTTAATCCTCCAATAGATTCAGTTGAGGGTTTGTCGTGGATACTATCAGTTTTCGGCGCTGCGCACACAACATGGAACTTTGCAAAAGCTATTTGGGGACTGCACTGGGGGAATTCAAACAACCATGAGGATAGTGGTGGTTGGAGGTCATCTTTTGAGTTGGGTGGAGATTATAAAACTCCGGTTGCCTCACAGGATTTCAATTCAATCATGAGATCAATGCAAGTCGTCCATAAAGCCAATCTGGTTTTCATAATTCAGTGAGCATCACATCTTGTTCTATGATTGGAGAATAATTGATATCTGATGAGCTTGTAAGTGTAAAGCGAAGTAATTGATTCTTTAGATAAAGAAGAAAAAGTAGATCTCACTAATAAGTCGCACTGCGACCAGGTTTTAGAGACCGTTTGGGCTCGCTACTTTGATGCTTCTGCCCTGAAGAACGCCAAAGACTCAAAGGACTCAGTCCAACACAACTTGATGCTTCGTTTACGCGACTTTGGAACCGTTGTTGAGGCTCATAATGCAACACGTGCGGGTGATGTGGGGCGTCTCATTGCGATGTGGAAGCGCTGGGCAATTATGGCGCAAGGGGTTACTGGCTTGTCCCATTATGCTAGACATATACCTCGAATGGTATTACTTCTGGAAGAAGACCTTCCGCCTCAGTTGGCCCATGCAATCAAGCATTCAATGCTCATTCCTTCGGCTGACCGAGATAAGCATTGGATGCCATTAGATGAGTACCTGGAGGTGCATATATTTTGGTTGAAAGAAGTTTATAACAGCACGGTGTGTCAGCGCTTTATGAATCAGCATTCCCTGTGAGATTAACTCACGTGCTCATCTGCCTACGCTTTTGTAAAGGGTCATGGCACGGATATTGAAAGGCTTACGTACAGAGTTTCCAATAATATACCAATGGTTAGTTGCATAACCAATTGGAGAAGAAAGGTATAAATTGGGCTCATAACAACTATTACTCTTATGTCTTCACAGTTGCGAAGGCTCATTCAATTGATCAAAGCTTACGCAGGGCATAAGATTGTATTTCAACCCAATGCAAGCAAGATCACCCCAGCATCCATGGCCAATTTCCTTCGATATGCTAAAGACCACCTAACAAACAAATCAGATAGTGACACCAATTCTTTTGCGACAAATGCTTTTAAGACCGGGCTATACAACATGATCACTATGCTCCAAGCTGACTCAGCCGCGGGTCGATCACGATTTCGTTGGGGTTTGTCAACTGGGTATGAGGAGGAAGGTGCTGATGGCTGTCCTGAGGAAGGGTAGACGTGTGTTCCAAACACAAAAATTGACTTCATTAGCAAAAAATACAATGGTTTATAACCCTATGCATGCAATTCTTATGACATTCATCAAGGAAACTTACCCCTTCAAATACAACTCTTTTCATATTTGTGGGTTGCGCTAAGGAGCTCGCAGCCCTCTTGCGTGGACCACCTGAGCCCTCTCCGTGTGTCTTACACGCCGATTTGGAGGCAAGAGGACGTGCCTCACGTGATTGCTTCCTGAACGCAGCCAATTGAGAGCGTTCTTCCGCTTGTTGTTGAATGCGGAGCTTCTTGGCCGCAGCTGCCTCGGCCTTCCCTCGCTGGATTGCTTCCTTTTTGGCCGCCTTGTAGACAGGTACACCACAATGTCAGTGTGTGAAATACCAGCTTTCAAAAATACACATCGAAATACCTTGGCTTTTTTTGCGGTGTCCTTCTCAGTGGCCTCTCTCTTTTTGAATAATTCCAAACCCTCTATTGAAATAGGTGGTTTAAACAATGGTGCCGTTCGCTTCAATGAATTTCGAAATTTTGCCGCTTTGGCTATTTCCTCATCGGACCCACTGTTACCCTTCCATGATTCAAAGGCACCAAAAAGACTTTCCAGTTGTCCTTGAACGGTTTCGCTGGTGAGTATCAGCGTAAGGTCAGAAGCTTTGGCCAAGATGTCGATATTCTTAGCTAAATCCCATGCCAACTCTACTCCAAAAAAGTCCCAAGGGCCTAGATCTGACGTAGCTGGATACACACTGTAAAATGCAATGTTAAACACCTCAATCCACTTATCCACAAGAGTTTGAAGGGGTTGCCTTTGCCGGATAGGATCTTTTGCACTACAACGGAGAGCTTCACACGCTGGTGTGACCTCAGGGTCCAGTGGTCTTTTGGGTAGCTGAATGCATAATTGATTAAGGTCCAACTCGCTGTAAGTCAACGCTTCGTCAAAGTTGTCCACTGTAAGCGATTGCTGTGCAAGCCAAATGGCCTCAGCTTCTTCGGGCAAGCAGTTGCTACAATCACATGGTGGCATCCCTGCGGCGAGCTGCCGTGATTCTTCTTCCTGAACAACCCAAGCGTCGGGGTCCAGAGGTATATAGCCATGTCTTGAGATGGCTATAGCGTTAGTAGATGTGACAAATCGACAAAATGGCTCATGAATCAACTCACTTTAAATCTACTGCCAGTGACACTCGCAGACAGACTGTTGTGATGGCCAGAGAGTCCATCCGGTCATCGTCTGACATCAAGGTAGGCGTATGAAAGTCTTCAACCCGGTTTTTACCGTTGGTCCTAGTACCTTCTACCAATAATAAAGCTAGGCCACGCCGACCGTCCCGTCCACAGCGTCCAGCCATTTGAACAAAGTTACAAGGGTCTTGGCGGCCCACAATGATCACTCTTCGCACTCGGTGCCAATTCTGTCCCAGCCCCAGGGCAAGAGTGCAGCATAAAACCGCTAAGTGCCCAAGAATGAATGCCTCCACAGCAGCAAGCTTTGCTCTTGGACCAGTAGTAGCATGATAACGGCGAACAAAGGTAGATAAACCATTTGAAGCTTCGCTGGGCTGACCACGGGCTGAGTTGATAATTCGCATAAACTCAAGAGTTGCACTTTGAGTTCCGGCGTATATAAGTGTAGGTGGGATTTTGGGCGTCAGAATAATCGTATGATGTGCAAATATACCTTGTAGTGACGATTTCAGGGGGCGTTTGAATGATCTTCGAACCAAGCGGATTTCTGGGCGTGTCAGTTCGGCTCTGAGGAATTGTACATTACATGGGTCGATCTTCAGGTTGCACAGGATTGCTTGGATTGCTTGAGGCGTGCAAGTAGCCGACATTAGCAACAGTGGAACCTTATCTGTTGCCAGGAATCGTCGAGCAAGTTCTCCATATGAAGGCCGAAACACGCCTGTGTCTTGAATTCTGATTACACTTGACATCCGTTTAGCTGCTCCACTCTTCACAAGGCCCCACATGTATATCATGTGGGCTTCATCCACAACCTTCAGGACCAGACGTGCTTGAAATCGTGGATCAAGGAACATCTTGGAAAAAATTTGATTGGTTAAAAAAACCTCCGGGCTCTGAATTGCATATGTATAGATTAAACAAACAAAGCTTGTATCAGAACAACGTAATACACATCAATGTGTATAGGCGAACAGACAACATATAAACATATATCTATTACCACATAAATGAAATTGTACATCCCCCTCAAGACTTCTTCACATGCATGTTGAGTGCAGTTTTCGCTTGTCATGTTGATTGCTTTGAGATTGACATTGGATTTTTCCAAAACCTGGCACACATCTTTGCATCAGCTGTTGAAATGTGACAGTGATAGTCCATCAAATACAACTTGCCTGATCGTCTCCAAGTGAATCTAACGGGTTCATGCTCAATATGATGGGGGAAGACCGCTCCTCATACATATGATATACAAGTTCAGGCACTCGGCTCTTTCCAAATCCAGTGCCAGCAAGTAGGAACACCGTGCGGTCATTGATTAGATGTACAGCACTGTTTATTTGCTCCGTGCGGCCTGGGTAACCGTATTTTTCTTTAAAAGTATCCTTGGCCGAAAGACGTTGGCTGTCCTCGCTAACATTTTGAAATGCAAGTTTTAGTGGTGGTCGTTCGGTATGAGGCTTAAATTCGGCGTGGTTGAGCAGCGTAGCCTGAGATGTGGCACTTTGACTCCTTCACAGCATGAAGGCGCGGTATGAACTTTTGTTGAAGCCGCGGTGTGAACTTTTATCGAAGTCGCGTGATGGTGTTGTTGGGATGATACGAGGTGATGAGTGACAAGGCTATGTTGAATAACTTGAGTGGTAAACTCAACCAAGCCAAACAACAGTTTGCTCTTCTAGATTTTGAGGTTTTGGACCAGAACCTCGATTTTTGTCCGCCGCAGTCGTGTACGGCCACGAGGGGCCAAATAGTTTCAGCCCCGAAGGTTTTTTCCGTATGTCTCATGAGCCGCTGAATCCTTTGAAAAAAGGAGAGTTGGACAACGTAGAAGGAACAAGTGCGCATGTTTTTTGTTTTGGGAGTTTAGAGATTGATAATTACGAAAAAAGTTTTCATAATCAGGAAGTGGTTTTGGCAAAATGCCCCGGCCGATCTCACGCTTGAAATTCAACATTAGCCGTAAGTCCCTCGCTCAAGCCTCGGGCCTTTGGCGCGAGGGACTTTGTTAAGTTTGGCTTTTGCCCAAAATCTCTCATCTCACTTGCTCACTTTGCACGCTTATGAAGTGGCGATGAGCAGATAATGAAAAAAAAAACGCACAACTGCCTTCTATAATTTGGCACTCTCCATTCCTCAACGGCCCAAAAGTTGCCAACAATACAGTTGATCCAGTCTAGTCTCAACCACGACTCTGACCACGGGGCCGGCCCCGAGACCCAAATTTTGGAGGCTCCAGTAA
>NW_006769054.1:1261-9550 GCF_000204055.1 Melampsora larici-populina 98AG31 | reverse complement strand
ATCCAAGGGAAAAGAAAGAAAATCAAAAAGTTACAAACCACGAATAAAAGAAAGAAGAAATTTAAAAGAAAGAAGGAAGAAATTTAAAAAGAAAGAAGGAAGAAATTTAAAAAGAAAGAAAGAACTAGAAAAGAAAAAAGAAAGAAGTACAAACAAAAAACTGAAGTTAATTATATCTTGTTACAAATCCAAAACGAAGAACTCCGAGGGAAAATCTCAGATCTACAAAAGCTTATTAATCATCGAAGTCGTATCAAACCTCAATTCAATTCAATCTTAAACCTTGTTAACCCCGGTGAACTAATCCATCACGCCGGACTTTATTTTACCCAAGAGTCCACCGTCAAGACAAGAAGATTTGTTCGAGGACGCGAAGGAGGTAGAGATGTCTGAAATCAATTTACAGGATCTAATGAATAAGTTGGAAGAGATGAACAATAGACTCAATGAAGAGAGTAGGTTGAGACAAGAAGCTGAAAGAAAATGGATGGACTTACAGAAGAGCATCGAACAGAATAACGTGAATCAGGCTAGAAACGTACAGTTACCAATGGAAACTCAGTCGACGGCATCGACCTCGATTCCTAATCCTACGCCTGCTGTAACCCCGGCTGTCATCCCGGTTGCTCATGTGAAACCTCCTAAGATCGCAACTCCGAACAAGTTTGACGGAGCGAAGGGCCAAAAGGCTGAAGTTTTCGTCAATCAGATAAGTCTCTACATGCAAATGAATGCCGCCGCCTTTGTCAACGAACAAGCCCAGGTGGCTTTTGCACTGTTGTATATGGATGGAAAGGCAAGCCTTTGGGGTCAGTCTTTAACGGATCAGCTCTTAGATTCTAAAAAAATGTGTCTCGTTACTTGGAAGAAATTCATTGAGTCATTCAAAGCCACGTTTTTTGACACCAAACGAGTTGCAAAAGGCAAAAGAGAGATCAGAGCCTTACGTCAAACAAAGTCAGTTTCGGACTATTGGATCAAGTTCTCGGAGCTTTCTTTGATTGTCAAGTGGCCCGAGTCAGTTTTGGTATCACAATTTAAACAAGGTCTAAAAGGTGAAATCAGGGTTCATATGGTTAGGGATGTGTTTGATGAAGTTGAGGAAATGGCGCGGTTAGCAATTAAGATCAATAACGAAGTTAACGAACGCAACCAAGAAAGTACCCACCAGACAAGATCCAATGCAACAACAACTGCAACATCGACCACTCTCGATCCCGATGCAATGGATTGCTCCGCGTACAGGCTGAACATCTCTAATGATGAATATAAGAGGAGGGGGATGTCAGGACCTTGTTATAGCTGTGGTAAAAGTGATCATTTTATTGGAGAATGCCCTGAAAGAAAGAAACGAAGTGGGAGAGGAAATTGGAGAGGAAGAGGTGGAAATCGATTTAGACATAGATTTGCGGAGGTTGATGGAGTGAAAGAAGAGGAGAAATTAGAAGGAAGAAGTGAAGATTCAAAAAATGGAGGAGCTCGGGAGTGCTAGTTGTGCCTCGCCCGAGCTGGAATGACTTAACATTAGATTGTAGTGATATCAATGCCTTAGAAATGAAAGACACAAGAATTATAAGTGATATCACCCTTTTTGATGTTAAGAAAGCCACAACAATGAGAGCAAGAGCACTGATAGACAGTGGTGCTACTCATGAAGCCATAAGTGAAAAGTTTATTTCCAAGAATCAATTGAACATTGAGCCATTACCACAGAAACGCAGTGTCACTGGCTTCAATGGACACAAAACCCAAATCACTCACTCAGGAGATTTCATTGTCAACTCGATGGATGAAAATAAACCACCGACAACTTTTATAGTGACCGAGCTGAGGGACCGATACAATGTCATATTGGGAATGCCTTGGATCAAGTTGAACCACCAAGACATCGACTGGACCAACAGCCAATTGAAGAATGATTCAACATGTATTGCAGTCGTCAAAACGACTTTGTCAGAACCGAAAACAACCTCGAAAGCCCAAGGAATGGAGCCCAAGAGGCACACTAGGATTCTTGACGAGGGGGTGGAGTCACATAGCTCATTAACACCCCCGCAATGTGAGTGTGTTACTGCTAAAGAAAAAACCCCTACCAAATCAGCTGGCAAGCCATCTTCCTTCCTAGAACTTTCAACAGATAACGATGTAAACCCAAAAGAGGAAAGCCAAACTGCGACTGTGAACAACACAGTTATGTCCAAGCCGGAAAGAACCTCGGAGACCCACGTGGAGTTGGAGCCTACAAGGCAAGCTAGGCAAAGTGACATGGGGGTAGAGACTGATAAAGACTCGAGTATACCCCCGCAGAGTACGTGTATGGTTGATTGTCCCATATCAGTTAAAGAACAGACTGGCAAGCGTGGTTTTCTCCTAAAACAGACATCCATCACACGCCTTCAGTCAAGATTACCACGAACCAACAAAGTCCTGGATCAGCTACGCAAATCACAACGACCTACACCCGCAATGATAGATGCTGCGAAAGCGTCGTGGAACGTATCGTCAAAATTAGCTGCAGAGCAAGCTAAGGATGTACCAGCCAAATCAGCTACCGAACTAGTGCCGAAATGTTATCATGAATATCTTCACATGTTTGAAAAAGTCAATTCGAATGTTCTACTGCCACACAGACCCTACGACTTTTGTGTGGATCTGGTACCTGGAGCTACGCCTCAAGCAGGAAAAGTAATCCCCTTATCGCCAAAAGAAAGTGAAGTGCTGAATGAAATGTTGGAGAAAGGACTTCAAAATGGAACTATTAGAAGAACAACATCACCATGGGCTGCTCCCGTGCTTTTCACAGGAAAGAAGGACGGCAACTTGCGGCCATGCTTTGATTATAGGAAGTTGAATGCGGTAACAATCAAGAACAAATACCCTCTGCCGCTTACAATGGAGCTGATAGACAGTCTGTTAAATGCCGATCAATTCACTTCTTTAGACATGAGGAATGGTTACAACAATTTAAGAGTAAGAAAAGGAGATGAGGCAAAGCTGGCTTTCATTTGCAAGGCAGGCCAATTCGAACCTCTGACGATGCCCTTTGGACCAACGGGAGCTCCCGGATTTTTCCAATATTTTATTCAAGATATTCTCAGAACTCATATTGGCCGTGATGTTGCAGCGTATCAAGATGACATATTGATATACACCGGACCAGGAGTAGATCATGAGGCTGTGGTGAAGGAAGTACTTGATATATTGAAGGAACAAAATGTTTGGTTGAAGCCTGAAAAGTGTAAATTTTCAATGAAAGAAATATTGTACTTAGGCTTAATTATCTCAAAAAATCAAATCCGGATGGACGAGAGCAAGGTCAAAGCTGTGAAAGATTGGCCGATACCTCGTAATGTAACTGAAGTACAAACATTCCTGGGCTTTTCGAATTTCTACAGGAGGTTCATTGATCAATTTTCAAAGATTGCTAGACCGTTACATGAATTATCACAGAAAGCGGTTGAATTTGAATGGAATGATGAACGCAATAGAGCCTTTGAACATCTGAAAACCGCCTTTACGACAGCACCGGTATTGAAGATAGCGGACCCGTTTCGACCTTTCATACTTGAGTGCGACTGCTCAGACTATGCACTAGGGGCAGTACTATCTCAAGTATCGGAGGAAGACAATCTACTTCACCCTGTTGCGTACTTATCAAGATCATTAATACAGGCCGAGCGGAATTATGAGATTTTCGATAAGGAGCTCTTAGCAGTAGTAGCGTCTTTCAAGGAGTGGCGTCAGTACCTTGAAGGAAACCCGAACAGGCTCAATGTTATAGTTTACACAGATCACAAGAACTTAGAGTCGCTGATGACAACGAAAGAGCTCACGAGAAGACAGGCGAGATGGGCGGAAATCTTAGGTAGCTTCGATTTCGAAATCAGGTTCCGACCTGGGCGACAATCAACCAAACCGGATGCTTTATCAAGAAGGCCTGATTTTATTCCTCAGAAGGGCGAGAAATTGTTCTTTGGTAAATTGCTCAAACCCGAAAACCTGCCCAGTGATGCATTCATCGACACCTTAGAAGTCATGGAAGACTGGTTCGAGAATGAAATTGAATTCATGAAGGAGGAAGACAAAACCCAACAGACGAATATAATGACTGATATTGATATATTGAGATTGATTAAGGAAAAGTCAAAGCTCGACAAGAAAGTTCAAGAAATCATAAGTCTTTGCGCGGATTTGCCAACATCGAAACTAACAAAGGATTACCAAGTTGAAAATCAAATGTTATATTTTAAGAACAAGGTAGTAGTTCCGCAAGACATAGAACTAAAATTACAGATTTTACGGTCGAGACATGATAGCAAACTGGCTGGACATCCAGGTAGAATGCGCACACTAGCTTTAATCAGAAGATTGTTTCATTGGCCTTCGATGAAGAAATTCGTGAACCAGTACGTGGATGGTTGTGAATCATGTCAACGGGTGAAAGCTCGCACAGAGAAACCCTTCGGAAGCTTAGAACCTCTTCCAATCCCAGAAGGACCATGGCTACACATCTGTTACAACCTGATCACGGACCTACCAACATCAAAAGGATTCGACAGTATATTAACTGTAGTCGATCGTTTGACAAAAATGGCTCATTTTGTTGCTTGCAAGAAGAATATGAATTCAAGCAAATTAGCGGACTTGATGGTAAGAGAGGTTTGGAGGTTACATGGCACTCCCCGTACAATCACTTCAGATAGAGGAAATATTTTTATCTCAAGAATCACGAAGGATTTTAACAAGAGATTAGGAATTAAAACTCAATCTTCAACGGCGTACCACCCGCAAACGGATGGTCAAACCGAAATCACCAACAAGGCGGTTGAGCAATACATACAGCACTTTGCATCATACAAACAAGATGATTGGTACGAACTACTGCCTTTAGCAGAGTTTTCGTATAACAACAACCAGCATGTAGCTATAGGGGTTTCGCCTTTTAAGGCTAATTATGGATTCGATGTAAATTTTACTGACATTCCTGCCAGTGAGCAATGTCTTCCCTTAGTTGAACAGCGTATAGAACAAATCAAGACGGTCCAACGAGAACTAAGAGATTCAATGGTGTTGACTCAAGAAACGATGAAAGCACAGCATGACTCAAAAGTTAGAGAAACTCCGGAGTGGAAAACGGGAGAGAGGGTATGGTTAAGCAGCAAACACATGTCAACTACACGTCCCACAGCTAAGTTTTCACATCGTTGGCTGGGACCTTTCACAATTACGGCGAGAGTGTCAAACAATGCTTACAAACTCATTCTACCCAAGTCAATGGATAGGATTCACCCGGTTTTTCATGTCAATCTATTAAGAAAGTTCGAAGGCAGCACAATACCTGGACAACGCAAAACTCCGCCACCTCCAATAGTCATAGAAGAAAACGAAGAATTCGAAATTAATGAAGTGCTTGATAAAAGAATGAAGGGAAAGAAAATTGAATACCTCATCAGTTGGAAAGGTTATGGATCAGAATATGATACGTGGGAACCAGAAGGAGGACTTGAAAATGCGCAAGACATTGTAAATGAATTTAACAAAAAATACCCACAAGCTGAATTAAGGTATAAGAGGACACGGAGAAAGAAGTGAGGGTGAGGCTTTTTCCCACTGGGTTTTTTAATGCCAACCCGTGGAAAGATGCTGACCTGAAAGAGGGGGTTGAGACATAAAAGGGGGAGTGGTGTTATGATCTGAATCTTACAAGGCTTATATACTTAACCTCATATGCTTGTACTGAACTGGGTTGTCTTTAGTCTATTCCTCACGCTAGTAGACTGTTCCCTCACTTAGCAATTCATCTAGCTATTCAGATCATCCTTGAAGCCTCTCTTGCATCTCTAAGCTCATCAGGTTCTAACACAATGTTTTTGTTTATATTCCTATTGAACACTGACCAATGCTGTATCTTGTTCAGTGGCCCATTAATAGCTTTACTTGACCCCGTAAAATCAAATACCCCATCAGCAGTACACCTCATGCTAAAGGCTGTATGGGTCTTTTCAACCACTGTACTTGCCCATAATTCAAGAAACATAAGTTGGTGTGCAATCACATGTAAGTGCATGCAAGGAAACAGGATTCAATGTCTGCAAAACCAATTCCCTTGAAATTGACAATAAAGTCTCTCATATTTATCCTCAAATGATTGTTGAGCCTACAGACATCATGTATTGGGTTGATTTCAATTTCATCAACTTTACTGTAAACCCCTTGCCGCCAATTTGTCCATATTGGTTGATCTCTGGCTTGGCACAAACCTCATTGACAAATGGCTATTCACCTCCCCAACATTGTCAACCAATTCAACCCCCAGTTCCCAATTCTACTATACACCAACACTGTGTCTGTATTTGTGTAGCAGTTTGATGTGCTCACACGGAGAGGTCTGAACAAAAAGTGATTGTGTTCTGGACTCGGTGAATCCTGTACAAGTCTAAACACTCCTTTGTGGCATAAAATCCGTGCCAAGAGGTTCCCTCATTGCCGGTTTGATCCTTCAAGAAAGGATCAACATCACCTTTCTTCATTGTCCAGGGTCTTTCAGCCATTAAGTCTTTCTCCTGCCGTTGTACACAAACATTGAGAGTTTGTCATTAAGATTTTGAGTTATCAGAGCTCGCTTGGAACCAATGTTTAAGTATTGGGCTTGTTTTATTTCAACATATCATCATTTAACAGACTTGTGATTTCACTCAATCCCTTCCCAACTATGTCTCTAACTTGAACTGACTGATAATGGGTCTGTCCAGAAGTTTCCAATGTTTAGATCTGTGTTCCCAATCATCCTAATGTTCTCTTTGCAAACAAACAGCATCTCACTACTGGAAGAAAGGTGGAGCCATGATATCCCTGAAAGCTTTAAACGCTTTGGTTCACAACTCCATTCCAGCAATCCCCGACGTCACCGCAGTGCACCGCAGTTTTGCGCAAAACTGCGGTGCGCTGAGAAAAAATCTAACGGCGGCTCGCTGCGGTGCGTAGGCCCCGCAGTGTTCTCAGAATGGGTCGACCCCTGCGGTGATGCATAGCGCAGTGGAGTGCGCGTATAATTGAAAAAAGCAGAGACAAGATAATGGCCGCAGAATATTACACATAAGAGACATCATACAATTGTTATGAGGAAACAATTAAATGATATAAACAACAGTTGAGAAAAAATTGTGAAATAGATTAAAACAAATGAAAAAGAACTTAAAAAGTTATAAATAATCAGAATTCATACTGTTGCTCCTTTCTTCTTCTTGGCCAAGCCTGCTACCAGCTGTTCAACGGCTGCAACCGCATTACCCAGGTCTCCATCTGGGACAAACTTCTGCTTGAGCCATTGGTAGATGCCAACGGCTCTTTTGATTGATCTTGAGGTAAGTCCACCGCGCCGGTTAGAACACACAATCGCTGCAGTTGAGAAAGTTCTCTCAACGGCGCAGGAAGATCCAACACAGCAGAGGAAGTCGCGAGCCAACTTAGCAAGTTTGGGGAAACGCTTTTGATTAAGCTGAAAAACGAGGACAAAGCGTAATCAGTCACTATATCTACACAAAGATAAAGGTATGAACTTACACGCCACCATTGGAGTATGTCTGTGTCACGCTCACAAGGACGCATACCTGAAAGATACCATGATCAAGTTCTTCATCACTTGTCAGGGTTTTGGTAGCAGAGGCACCAAAGGCGTTAGTTTCGTCTAAAGGATCGATTGGTTGATTTGATGCAAGATCAGCCTCAGAGTTTGGCTTTGATGCAAGATGAGGATTGTTTTCCTCATATTTGGTAAATTTTTGACGAAATAACTCTTCGCTTTGAAAGACATAATCTGGGTACTTGTTCTTCATATACTCAAGTCGAAGCCTAGGGTTCAGGATCGTAGCCATCACGATTGGATCACAATGCAACGACTCCATCTGATACTCTCGAAGTTGTTTGATCATCACTGCGAGCATGTCCGATATACCTTGATGTGGAGTTGAGGTTTTGATATCTGCAAGAACCGAGAGCAATCCCAAATACTGAAACAGCACGGAGGCGCCGGTGGGCCTGTCGCCTTCCATCTTCTTGGTTGATCTGAGAAAGTACTGTGAGGAAGAATACAAAATAATGTTAGATATAGTATAGAAAAGCAGGTGAAAGAAAAATAGACAAAGGAGATAATCACCCCAAGTACATTGTTCAACACCTCGATAGCTTTCCATTCTTCAGGAGAAATCGTGATACCTTCATAAACTCTTCCTGATCTTCGTGTATCATGAAGTTTATGACCTAGATATGATATATGGCCCCATTCAACAC
>NW_006769054.1:0-1030 GCF_000204055.1 Melampsora larici-populina 98AG31 | reverse complement strand
ATCAAATATATCAGTTTGTGTTTTGTGTTGATTAGATACACCTAGGTAAAATTACCTTAGTTACTGCTCGGGGTAGCAAAGCTGCGTCGGGCTTCTGGACCTTATAGTCGGTTGCTGTTTCTTCATCTCCTGAGTCATCGCTGGCTTCCACATCCTTACCAGCGTCCGCGCTCAGTTCCTGATTTTCACTATCACTATCAGGGTCAGCAATATCTCCATCTTCGTCAGCTACTGTACCATCTGACAATACAATCTTTGGCGGTGGGAGATGATCGTCAGGAAGGAGAAGTCAAAGGCGTTTTCCAGCAGGTACTGTGGGTTTAATTTGACCATGATCTCCTAAACCTATCACCTCGAGGCCAGACTTGACTGCCAGCGCGAGTTTGTGACAGTAGCACCGAATCTGATTGCTGGACGAGTTCCAGAATATCGGGTCCTTGCAATCCATGAACATAGACTGAAGTTCTTTTGCTAATATCGGGTTACTGGAACCCGAGTCGGTCGTTTGCGCAACCATGTGTTATGGAATAAAATTAGTATGCAATAGAAAAACTTGAAAAAAGAGAAGAGAAAATTAAAGAAATAGAAACCTATCTTTTTATGCAGACCATGGCGAATCAAGAACTTTCCAACTGGTCGAGCTAATAAGGCTCCGTAGTGGTTCCATGCAATCAGCTTCAACGTCAGGTGGGTGACATGGAATTTCCAATCTTCATCAATGTAAGCAACCGCTGTAGAACTCCTACGCTGTGGAGCGTAGGTAGAGCCTTGAGGGGAAGAAACAACCCAAGTCGGATGAACCGCCAAGAGCCGTAACCAAAACGCCGCTAAGCTGCCCTCAAAATACAGTGAGACACTTCTCGCCAACCTTTCTACCACCCAAATAAACTTTCCAACCTTGATTATCCAATCTACAAGCTTTAGTCCAGCTTTAAGAATCCCCGGAAAGGTCCTACGGTTCAAAAACAGATGTAAAGAAGCTGTTTTTTACTACGTTCCCCAATGCAGTTCTCCAAAAAACTCTCCCGCA
>NW_006769053.1:0-9386 GCF_000204055.1 Melampsora larici-populina 98AG31 | reverse complement strand
ATAATTAAGCTTTAAATCAAGAATTATCTGAACTTTTAGATTTAAGAATCCCATATTTAAATCCATGTTTTGAATTGATGGTAGGATCACAACAAGTTCAGATTGTGTTGCAAAAGATGAGAGAATTCTCAATTTGTGGAATGCTTTAAATTTGATCAGCATTTATATCATTTGATAGGGTGGGTTTTTTTCCTATAGGATTATGTATGAACATTGTATTCCAAAGTTATGTGGATTGTGTTGACGTATCTATTCTTTTTGTTGATTGAAAAAGATTATTTGAATATATTCCTCAAGTTAATGACTTTGAGGAGATCTAATTGTGGATTGTTGACCTCGTGAATAATGCAATCATTGGTAAAGTGTTGCTTGTGAGAGTCATTAAATGAAGATGTGTGTGTATGAAGGCCATTAGTATATATGTTTCAGTCCAAGTACACTTGGAGGTGGTGTTACCCATTGAGATAATAAGCCTCAGCTATACCTCCTGATATTCTAGAACACTGCATATCACCTTTTCAAAACCAATCCCATGGCAAACTCAGTTTCAAAAATAATCATACAAAATGCCTTGTAGCTTGTACCAATCAATCACTTTACCAGTCAGACTAAATCAAGTTTGATTACCAATCACTTCTCATACAAGGTTCAATCTCAACAAATCACATCCTATACTAAGGAATTCATATTGAGAAAAACCACAAGAAACATATTAATCAAATTGTATACAATAGGTCATGATCAATTATTATATATGCAATATCAGCCATGTAGTATGTTTCATGCCTGAGCTAACAACTTATCTATTGCAGAGGACATTGTATCAAACTTTTAGGAGCTTAGAACAGTTCTTGAAATATAGTTTATGATTGAATCTTGACCTAATGACACCCTTCTTAGATGTGATGTTAATTATTCCTGAAAGTCAGATAATAACTTGATATTCCACCTCTCACCCTACATCACCATTTCAAGATCCTTTATATCTTGCCGTGTGTGTAGTATCAAACTCAGACACACAATAGTTGATGATTTAAGCCTTATACCCTATGTTCAAGTGCCATTGAACATATCTTGATTTAAAAATAATTGATGATGTTTCAGAATTACAAATTATGCACATGGCTTGAGCATTTGTCCTGATACATATTCCAATGTTCTATTACAGCCCTAGATTTAAGGGCGGGCGAGCCCGCCTAAGGTCTATAGTACTGTAATCTCAGATGAATCGAGCTGAAATTTAGAGCATCCACTATCGTCTCTGTAAATGGCCTCGGTACGGTAAATTTTACTGAAATTTACCGTACCGAGCCTCGAAATAGATCTGGGCCTTCGGGAGGGCCCTGACTGTCAGCACCGCTGACTGTCAGCACCCCTGTTAAACCATGACTTCATGGCTTTACACAAAAGCCACCCCTTAGTCATTCACCTGTTCACATCGGTTGCCACCTACGAAACAGACTCACGACATGGGCAGTGAAACAACTCACGTATTTCACAAACACCCCGAAGAGTCGGAGCTCTGCCAACGGGATGTGTGCGGATCGCACGTTCACCCTTGGTCATCCTCCAACCATACCAGTTAGTTAGTGTCTTCACACACTCACGCAACAACTCCACTCAACCGAATCTCCATCGACCAACGACCACGCCCAACATCATGCTGCTCCGAACGTTCGTCGAATTCCTTTCACAAGCAAGCCCAGAGCTCTATTCCACTCTTGCTTCACCCGACTTAATTCGATTTACCGCCCTCGCGGCTGAGGTCAAGGCTCGCGCCGAAGGCGCGTGGACCTTGTCACCCGAAAGTGCACATGAAGTTACACCGTTCCTGCGCACAGCTTTGGGTCTATCACTCCCCTCGAAACTCTGCCGCCAATTGTGGCACTCAATTTGTCCCATTTTACCTCAAAGTCATGTACAACCGGATCGCCTCATTCAGCAACATGGGTACCGTCCAGAATTACCTGCGCAGGTCCCCGAACATTTTCTTTTGCCACCTGTCAAGCACTGTGTGCTATGTCCGGCGCAAACAATCAAATTACAGCACCGATCTCAAATCGACAGTTACTTGTACGATATCGACGGCGTACACACTACACGGATTTTTACAATGAAATGTCCCAGTTAGTCGTTGGACCTGCCTCTCGTATTTGTAATCATATAGCTGACCAATCACACAAGCAGAGTGCAAGACCCATTACCGGCCGAGTTACTTTTCGATGAACAAAGTCCGGACTTACTATTCCACCATGGAAGGACGAAACCCGGCCATTTTCCAGGTGTCATGCCATTACTTCATGACACACAGGCTAGCCGAGTTCTTTCGTAATGGCCAAATGCTGGCTCAGTGCGCCCGTCCTCCTCTTTCACAATCCGTGACTTTGTTTTTTCTGACTCACCTCTCTTCTCTCACCGTAATTCCAGCATCTCCAACTTCAACTTGGTCAATCTATTCAACCTTTCTTATACCGACGATTTCGATCTTCCTGCCTTGATAGGTGCACCAATGGTACAGCCTGTTATGTCAGAGAACACTTGCAAGGACGGTCTGGACATACACAGTCTACTCCTCCGAGCCGACTCATCGGATACCCACTTAACTGTAGACACCAAGGAAGTCGAAAGCAATCAACGGTATCACCGTGCCATGCAACGAGTGCTGGAACGTATTGCTTTGGAAGGGACAACGCACCGTAACCACGTCTGCTCCGCATGCTTTCGATTGGTAACCGAGCCATCCGATGTGGGCACCAATCCTAAGGTGAAGGGTGGGTAAAATGCTCAATGTTTCCCTTTGCATTTTGGGGACTGACCTTCTCTTTACTAGGTATACGCGCGGTGGTGACTGACGGTGTCACCATAGGGCACTTCAGATGCTCAGCAACCTCGGCACAGCTCCGCGAACTCTCCGTGATGGACGGATTGCCCCCTCCGAATGGCCCATGCACCACACAACTTGCTAGAGTCAACGATCGATTCTGTCCCAACCACCAAATCCGCCTGGGTGCTCGGTGCCAGGCACAACCGTGCTCCAATCCTGCGGTTAAAGACAGTGCGACATGTCACCTTCAAGCTCATATTGATGCCTACGCCCGTTTCAAAGGCCGAGTGACATCAAACTTTTCTCTTACCTCGATGCTCAATCGGCCTGGCTCCAGCCGACCTTCTGACCCTACCGTCCATCAACATTGGGACACAGCTGAAATGATGGACCTGGAAGATGTCCAGCAAGCCGACGAGAACGATCGTGCGCACGAGGGAGCTCGCGAGGGAGGGGATGCCCCTCAGAAGAAAGACAAAGTATGCCTTTCCCGCCGTCGCACCCACAACAATCAGCTCGTGGTAGGTGCTTGTGGAATCATCCTTGCGCGCGAAACGTTCTACAATTCAGAAAGTTTGAGCGCCGTTCGAGTGGGTCGCACTAGACTAGCACTATCCTGATCATGAATTAACACTCGCTGATGGTGGTCCCCTTATTGTGCACAGGCCTTCATACTACGTACGTCAACCCTGTGCCAGCAACGCAACGCACCGCAACACGAGTGTTTTTTGGTGCGTTGCTCCGCAACACGCAGCACAAACCTGCATTACATGCTGCGCTGCGGTAAGTACCGCAACAACAAAAGGTGAGGTCAGGTTGCGCGGCGCCTTGACCGTCGCGCAACGCAACAGGCGCAACAGCGCCAAAAAAACGCCGAACTGTGATTTTTTTTGGGCAGCAACGCAACAAATGTTGTTGCGGCCCAAAAAATCCATCGATTTGACAAATGATGTTGCGCTGCGGGTCAGGCCGCAACCTAGAATTTGATTCTATGTTGCGCTGCGGTCAGAAAAACCGCAACGCAGGCGCAGCGCAACACGCAACACCTGCGTTGCTGGCCCAGGGTTGCGTACGTTCCCAAAAAAAATGCCTGAAGTGTGTTTCTACGACAGTGCTTGCAAATTAGTCGATCACATCTACCATGGTGGAGAAGACCCCACACCTTTCTTGAGAACAGTTTTCCCAGTGGATCCTTTCCACTTTCGTAGCCACAAAGACTCCGACGAATTTTGTCAGCATTACACAGACCCAAAGCTTTTCCCTGAGCTTTGTGACAACGGTGAATGGATATTTAATTCTTCCGCAGCTGAAATGACCAACGTTTGGTATGGCGGCTTCTCATCTATTGCCAGAAACATGCACGCCGTACGATTCAACTTCTTCATGGAAGAAATGGTGGAACGGAGGAACAAGTGGTTGATTCGCAGAATTAAAAAGAGGGCAAACATAACTATAATCGGTGACATGCCAATGTAGTTTGGTGGTTCGATTTTGAGTTGTTTCTATATTATGTTGTCAATTTTCAAAGAAGTGTATCCAGTAGTTGATAATTACAAATTATCGATTTGTAATGTTATTTGTTTGTAACCAAACGTTAAAGCACATATGCATGTGCAGTTCGAGGTAGATTGACCTCAAGAAATTCCTTTGACTCAAACTTCATCGACAAAAATTTTCAACCTCTCTAAGCGTGTGACTTCTGAGGAAATCAAAAGAAGTGATGATGATGGACGCAGGTAATTGGGAGATACATAAGATATTATGGATTGACCAAATATATTGTAATGGCCAGTGGGGAAGGTAATCAAGAACAACCAACATCAAGTATGTAACAATTGGACTTTTGAAGTTCAACACACTAAATGAACAAGTCAAACAAGCTACATGATTTTCTGTAATGGCAAAAGGAATTATGATATTTTGAAACACACGAGCATTTTTCTCAATCTCATCAAGTACAACAACAAAATCCCTACCTCCCTTGTGGGTGAGATGTAGTCAATTGAGCGACGTGATGACCATATTGGGGAAAACCTAGCAAAATACAAAACTTTCGACAAACATGCTCCTTAGGGAAGGACTGGGTGGCCGTGGTGGAGAAATTGCTGATGGTCCAACTGCCCCTGATATGATTTTAAGCGCAGAATTAGCACTGTCCACCATTTCAAAGTGTAGAGAGAATGCAATTTACTCGGTATCGTGAATGACGGCCTCCGTCAGGATAGTCCCAACACCTTGAAAGCCGCTGATGATACTCGTCTGCCCACTCTCTTCATATGTCCAATGGGAAAACGCCTCGAGAAGGAGACGTCTAGGACATTGAAGGTGTTCTCAAGGCGGAGGCTTGAATGAGCAGTCCAAAGTCAAGATTTCGCGTGGCCCGCTCAGGTACTCTTCGGCGGTAAATCCTGGAAATCCTTGACCGGGTGACTCTTCCTGCTTGAGGCCAACAAGGTTCTCCATGAACTAAAAAAAGAACCAAACGGCAAATTCTAAACAAACACCGCGAAAGCACGCCTAGAAAAACAGCTTACCCGAAACGCGTGGAGGACATCCCATTCTTCGTCGGTGAAATCCTCAACAGGATCCAATCGGCTCGTAACTTGCTCGCGAAAACAAATCAGACTAGTTGTTGCATGCAAGTAGGACTGGGCGAGTCCCAAGTAAAAGCGAAGGCCACTACTTGGTTCACCATGCTCGTATTGGCGCACCCCAACTGTAACCGAGAGATCCCCGACCGAGATTGTACCTTGGTGGGTGGCGTGGCAGTCCCACCTGCCGAGGTACTTGTCGGAAACCTGCAGTGTGGCCGGATGGCTGTTGAAACACCAGTTGGGGCCGTTGTTGGCTCGGAAACATGCAATAGCGAACATTGTTACGTTGCCTTCTGTCAAAGGAGGCTGTTCGGCGGGGTGGGGTTGCAGGAGCGGAAGGGATATTTGTCCAAAAGATCTGGTTTCCAATTCGTGGATGGTGGGGTCTGAGACCAATACGTTTTCTATAATCGTTCGTGGGAAAGCAAGCACGTCAGTTCCACATTTCAAGAAGCAAAACAAAGACAAAGAATAGCACCGTACCCAAATGGCACACGTCGTGCAAAGTGACATTAGCTGCCGTTGAAGCTGCATCGGGTAAAGGTTTGGCGGTGTCGCTCAAAAGCAACTCATCAACTTGGTCGCTTGATGCGGGAACTGCGACATCTGCCATTTTCCTATAATCCAAGGGAAGGATGGACGGTAAATGGGCAAGTTACAATAAGGACGTTGTGAACAGGAGTGATGAAACCTACCAAGACGCGATAGTGACGAAATACACTTGAAAATAGCAATGAGTGACGATGGATGGATACACTTGTTATGAAGACAAACAAGATGTGGTGAAGAAGGAGACAACTCAAGGGGAAGAAAGAAAACACGATTCTAAATTTTTCTTTCGCTTTGCATCCATCCCAGGAGCGCGGATCAAACACTCAAATGCTTGATTACAACCAATTCAAGTTGCATGCCAGGGCTAATGATGTCAACCAACCTCAATCTGATGAGGCGACCCTAACTGAGCAAACTATCAGCTGAATCAAGCGACGCTACGTGAGCATAGTGGCCACGTACCATCTCAATAAACATCACCTGCAGTCTTATTTAATTTGGCAGGGGCAAATGAAGCGCAAGGTATGGAGACTATTGAGCCTCCATATCTTGAGCAGGTGAAAAATCGTATCAGTCTGAAAGATGGCTGCATATCGATCACACCTCTTCAGATATCCACCAAAGGTAAGTAGGTGGAGATCAATTTCTCCACCTAGGTAGCCGAAGGTCGCACCCTTTGAAAAATGAGGCTGGCTATCGAGTCATTAGTGTTGAGTCATTAGTGCCAATTCCTGAGATCCCTCGCAAGTTAAGTCACGTCTTGATTGTTGCACCTTATTCAATCAGGCTAGCTTTGCATGCACAAATTTCCAAGGGGAAAAGATAATATACAAGGTGAAAAGAGACTAGATACACACTGCCACAGGCATGTCCTTGTTTCCTACCTTACATGCGCTTCATGCACGCATACTAGGTAGAAAAGGCAGTCTTCCGCAGCTTCCAAGAGAATAATTATTAATGTGGGGGGGTTGAAATAGAAGCAAATAAGATACACATGCCGCCATTCTGTTTGGGCGGAACTGGAGATGTCATACTGACCTTTGTCCAGAAAAACACGAATCGGTGTGATGACCGTGGAGGAACAGATGAGCACTGACAGAACAGAAATAAATAAACACAGATGGTACCCAACAGTCAGTTCCTGAACAGATAGGAGGACATAGCGAATATATAAAAAGGAATCCTCTCATTCACCCAATTTTCGCTTCTTACGAAGATTTTCCACCTCTGGCATAGAACTCGTGTCCTTCCGCTTGGGAGGTGCTCCAGCTGCCTGGTACTCAAGGCTAAATTCCTTCCGAGCAGCCTCAATAGTCACTGGCGTGCCTACGGCCTTCTGCGCATGTTCCCATGCAGCAATCCTTCCCTCTCCTACATCCTCGATAAACTTGATCCACCTATGGTAGCGATAGATTGTGCTTTCACTTGCTGTAAAATTTTCCCCAAATGATATTTTCCACGACTTCAACCTTGCCAAACCAGAGGTTTTGGTGAGGTCGACCCAATCCACCACATCATGCAAGGGCGCCTCATCGTTAGGCCAAGGTAATTTTTTGGCCTGGCCAAGCACTAGGGTGGTAGATGTTTTAGGTGGCTGCTTGATCGCATGGATGAAACGTGACGCTTTGTCAGTGCGTTTGACAGACACGTAAGCAAGAGGATTTGGCTTACATTGGTGTTGGACTTAGCGATAGATGGCCCGGCAGATGTGAACTGGTCTTGGATCCAGATCACGTCGGGGACATCTTCTTGTTGAAGGTGGAAAGGCGATTGTTGACGCTGAGGCAATTGTTGAGAAGGAGTTGATATGGGCGTCGTGGTTAGGCGTGAGCCAGACGCATGTGGGATGTTTGGCCCGCTAGTGAAGGTCTCGTCACTCTCATATGCCCTATAGAGCATCCTATCGAGCTGGGGACAATTGCTCGCATCGATGTGGTCAAGCTTGACAAAGATCTGGCGAGGGAATGTGGGCAGGAGGTTCGGCACTTCAATGGGGACCGAACGCTGAGATGACAGATGTAAGTGAGGGCGCTTTCATCGCCATGGTAGCCAATACGAAAACACACCCATGCCAAGAAATTTGGGTCCCAGAGTGAAAGCCTGCGCGTCCATGTGGTGCCTTCAGAAAGGCTAGCCTTCACAGTGGCTTCGGTGATCAAAGATGAAAACTGAGTGAACATGAACCGGGGCCATTGGGGTGCTTCAAACGTGATTACTTGCGGATCCTGACCAGCCTTCATGATGAGCGTAGCTGGTATCAGTGACCTGAGTTATTGAAGGGGGTAATGGTGTTTTGAAGGTCTTACCTCTGACCACCAGATAACGTCAACTACCTTACTTGAATCCGTTGCTAGACGTGCGTTCGTCTTCATCTCTTCACGACGGGCTGCCCTCATGTCAAAGAGTGCCGCGAGTTGCTCTTGGGTAAGTTCGTGAGCCAGCTTACCACCAGTCTGAGCACTTTGATGCGTGATCCGACGGTGGGTGGAGGTAGTCGAGAGGCCCTGGGAGGAAGGACCAGGTTGTGTGGGCGCAATTGAAGCCGGCAAGGGTAATGGTGCCGGGGCTGGTAGATTGACGGAAAGCGCAGGTTCGCCACCGCCGGTTTCGCGCTTGTGTCGTTTGGCGCCACAGGGTAATGTGCCAAGGGTTTGACAACACTGAAGATTCTCCGGTATTAATGTACGAATGAGGAACAACCATGACAGTGATAGGTGCAGACTGACCGAAGCACAAGCTTGGTACACACACTGCTGGTTGCCTTTGCGAGCAACTTGTCGAGAATGGGCCTGACCAGTCCGACCATCAACACCGCGGCACAAGACCTCAGCGGCTTTGGAAGGGTTTTTGGGTAACGGCGCCGGCAAAAACTGGTTGAGGATTTGTTGGCTAGCAGTAGGTCGTTCTTCAGGAGCGTCGTTGTTGAGGGCAGTAATCGCAGAAGCTGAGGCAGGAGTTGCAAATGGGCTTGGAGGCCAAAGGCCAGCATTGATGGACGCGATTTCCTGCTTGAGCTGGGGGCCCAGCCACGTGCGATAGAAGTGTCCCCTGGGTTTGGGTAGGCCACTGTTTGGGGGTGGTTTCGGGGGGGTTATACCACACTGGTCGAAAGGGGTCGTCAGGTTGTTAATGAAGGAATGCTACGCTACCATTCAGTTAAAAGACTTACCGCGACGCACCAACTATCGTTTGCATAGTTGTACGCGATGTATTTCATCGGGGTGATTTTCCCATTCTCGAGGCAGGTGGGACAGGCGAAACCAACGAGAGAGTTGACATGGGGAGAATTAAGCGGTGAAGGATCAATTCGCATGAATTGATGTTTGATGTATCGGTTACCATTCATGATGGTGAGGTGAGGTGGTGATATGGTCCTTATGGGAAGGTTGACGCCGTGGATGCAATCCGGAGGGTGC
>NW_006769052.1:8143-9831 GCF_000204055.1 Melampsora larici-populina 98AG31 | reverse complement strand
TCAGTTTTTCTGGCTTTGGTGGATCATCTTGAGGCTTCTGTTTCCTAGCCGGCAATAACATAGCTTGAATATTGGCCGCGGCCCACCAATCAAGCCATTTTTTGCAGCAGGAAACAGCCAATACAACTCTTCAAATTTTGCCTCAAGATTGAGCTTCCCTGGTTCATCAGGTAGAAGCAACCCTCGAAAGTTTGTAACCCACAGGTTCTAAACAGAAATACCGGCAAATGAACATCAGTATAGATATATATGAAGAATGAGAATAATGAAATACTCTTCTTACCTCTTGGTTCACCTTGACTATCAAGCGGTTCTTCTTCAAACGAGTGATTGCTTGAGCAAATTGCTGATGACAGCCATGTATCCTGGAGAGTGCTACATTGCGATTGTATATGTTGAAAACCTCCATGTACGCATCTATGAAGCCATTCCTTTGAGCTAAAGAGAAATCCACAACTTGTTCACATAATTGCCTCTTGTCTTGGTCAGTGAGAGTGCTCTTCTGAATTCGACGAAATAATGTCAAGAATTGAGCTTTGTAATGGCCTGTTTTGAGTACGTCTAGCCAAGTGAGAAGGATAGGAACCCAGCGTTGAAGAGTGGTGTTGTACATTGAGGTGGTCAATAAATAGCCATTCTTGAAGAACCAATATGTGATGTCCAACAACAGGCCACCTGAGTATGGCTTGTTGAAATCCTGATGTACAAGGATTTCCGCCATCCAGGGATATGAAAAGGTCATATGCATGTCTTTGGGTAATCAAAAACTGAAAATGATACACAAACCATGGCTGTTATGTGATGGATTGTGGTGATTTCAAAAAACATAAGGGATTCAGTATTTCTTCATGTTTGGGACATTTGAGCGTTCACTTACTTTGAACAGTTCTTAATCTGTTGGTTCAATTTATCACCGGCCTCCTTGTCATTCTTATCTTCCATTGAACCATGTTGGATGAGCTATACACGCCGCAAATACCCTAGGCGGTCCGCATGGCCAAAAGAGGGATGTACATCAACCACAGAAGATATTGGATTGGTACCTGTATGTGCGTGACCGACCTAATGAGGAGATAGAAATGAGTTAGTTGAGAAGACAAAGACAAAAGCAAAAAGGGAAGCACATACTTTCAAAGCCAAGTGTCCACACTTAGGGTCTTTAAGCACTCTTTCTTTAAGCTTGTCCTTTGAAAGTGGGTCCGCCTTTTTGGCTTCCGGCCAATCATGGCCGTGAACTCCTTGATGACGTAGCAAAGACCATTTATCCTCAATATATTTGTCAACTTGACAACGGGCTGAACATTTGATGTGGGTCTGAAATCCGTCACATCCAGGGATTTGGCATTGCACACCTCTGGTAATTGAGAAACAAAGCAAAAACATTTAGAAACAAACCAAGGGAACAGAAGGTTTCAAGCTCTACTTACCCCATACTAACTTGGTGACTTGCCGCCGGTTGGTGGCGACCCAGCAAATTGACATTCCGTGTTGGAACACTTGATAACCCCAAGGCAGTAGTATCTTTGGATGATCCACTTGCTATTAGACAATTTTTCAGAGCGCATTGTGTGGGTCCAAGCGATGAAGCGGAAGTTGGCTATGTGTTGAGTGGGTTCCAAGACGTAAACAGTGTTTCCATTGGGATAAGGTGGGTACCCTTCCTTGTCAACAATGGTGCCATGGTCAAA
>NW_006769052.1:4739-8043 GCF_000204055.1 Melampsora larici-populina 98AG31 | reverse complement strand
GGGGCGTTATAGTGGGACTGAAGTTTCTGGGATGATGATACTATCAAGGGAAGCAACCAAGTCAGAGTCTCCATAACCACTATCACTTCGGTTTGTATGTGTCTGACATCGAAGAAAACACTAGATAGGGTATGCTATCATCTAATGATTGGCTTGTAAGAACTATATACGGTGCAGTGATTTGAGAACATGATTCACAACAGTCTGATGATTTAGAAGAGAAATTGTAATGGTGGACTGACTTGTAAAGAGGTGGTTGAGGGATAAGAGTCATGGACAGCTGCTTGTTATCATCACATTGGATCCTGCTCTCATCTGGAAAGGCTTCAGTGCACTGCCAGCAGGTCCAGGTCGTGATGAGACCTGCCCCATCTTGCTCATAAGGGCTGATATTGGTTGAGTGATCAATAATGTGAAGTACGTATTCTTTCAATCAATCAAAGTAACTCTTCCTTGAAATGATCGAAAGAGGTTGATTTAGGATAGATCCTTACGATGTATTTATGATTAGATGGTGGATGACAGCCATTTGTTATCCCTTTTTGAAGATATTGTTCCCTTTCAAACATATCTTAACGGGGTGGAATATCCTTCACCCTGCTTCCACGGTATGTTGTGGGAATGCTTTCTATTTGGGCCATGTAAAGCCTGAAATTCAATGATATTTTTGTAGATCAATCATCTCCCAAAGGGAGGTAGGAAAGGTGGGTGGTGTAAGAGAGGTCGGTGCAAAATTCAAATTTGAGTACCAAAGTGGTAATAATGCACTGAGGGAATTACACCGGATTTCCTTTGGTGTCATGGACTCGGCGTAAAAGCCACGTGCTTGGTGTGAGAGTCATGTGTAAATTTCAAATTTTACAAGGCTCCCACAATTTTGCACCAGATTTCCTTGCACCGGATAATCCAGTGTTTTTTTCTGGTGCAAAATTGTAAATTCTGACCGCCCTCCATAATTTTACACCGTAACTTTTGCGCTGAAATTTTTTACACATCAAAAAAAATAGATCCATGTGTAAAATTTGAAGTTAGGGGAGGTGATAATAATTTTGCACTGTATCTTTTTTACACCAAAACATTTGGTGTAAATGTGTCTGTGTAAAATTCCCCCTCCCCATAAAAAATTGCTCTTTCCAAAGAGGAAAGTTGACAAAAAAGAAACAAGAAAAAACATGTCTGGGACATGCCAGATACACACCACTATGGGTTGGAAGAGGTAGAATGTTTGGTGCTTGGGCCCCGCGCGCAGCTTATGTGTATACAGCTCCTTGCATACAAGGCTGTCATACATTGTGTAATGTCTGCGTGTAATTTTGGTGATAATTATCACAGCAAATACAAAACCCTGATGCTCCCAAAAATCAGGGCTCATTGATTTCTCAAGTTGAATCAAACCTAACTCCCACTGCGCAATATTTTGGATATCCCGTGGATTTAACTATGTGTCTATGGAGAGAAATAACAGAATCTCAAAATGTACATCCAATTCTTCACCTTTAATAACACAAGGATTTCTGGAATCAACCAGGGCTTGGAGCATAGAATGGGTACTGCAAATCCCCATTGGGAAAAAACAAAATTGCAGCATATGAGACGTTGAGGACTGTAAGGGAACTGCCATGAGCCTATCTGTAAGTTGAAGGGAGCTCAATGATGCTGTCATTTTGCTATACATTAGCGCTCTGTACCCTCTGCTCCTCACAGAAAGCCAGGAAGCAATGATTGAAACTGTGCCCCCTTTGATTGTTTACTTTATAGAGCTCACTGACAGGTGTACTTGAGAGGATGAGTATGATTTCTTGGTCCACAATGTGATATGTTTGGCTGAAATAGTGTGAACAGTAGGCGGTTGAAAATTTCAATTGACCAATATCATGGTGGAAGGATATATGGGTAGAGCTATGGCTTATCATTGCAATGGATGGATCCATAGAACAAGATACTGAATCATGAGGAAAAGTGAGTTCCATGGAAGTAATTGAACAGACATATTACTTGCCAGCCTTCCAATGTGTAGGGAGACTCGATTCTTTCTCTGGCCCAATGTGCTTGATCAAGTTTTTGCGATCTTTCAACTTCAGGAATCTTATCTGGAAGCTGAATGAGTCTCATGCGCGGGAGAAAGAGAGTCTCGTTCAGGGCACCAACTGGTTTTATGCATCAAGGATACACACGGTAGAATCGAGAGAATATTTTGGAGAGCACGGCAAATTGAACACACATTCAGGTGTGGAATTTTCAATTTAAGGAATCATGTTGAAATTACTCCAGGGATGCATTGAAGGATTTCAAAATTATAGACGTTATAAACACAACATGGTTGTGTGTATTGAATGTGGTGGTATATGTATTGTAATCCATGAAAGAAGCCAAGAATCTCAAAATCAAAAAACAGCAACCAACGAGCCCAAAAATACAAGAACCTAAAAACAGAGGACGTAGACGAAGACAGAACATCAGTCGCCTGACATGAAGATGATATAAAGTTCACAAGCGAAAGAAAAACAAGGAAATGATAACATACCTTAGATGACAAAAAATGAGACTGTCCATTCCAAATAACATTAATCAAAACCCATATGATGAACTAGAAACCATATCACTAAATCCATACAAGTAACCAAGTACCCCAAACATGAAAAAACACCGACCAACAACCCCAAAAATATAAGAACCTAATAACAGGGGATGTAAAAGGAAGGAATGTCAGTGACCTGACTTGAAGATGATATAAAGTTTTGAGCAAATAAAAAACAAGGAAATAATAACATACCTTTAGATTACCAAAAATGAGACTGTCCATTCCAAATAACATCAATCAAAACCCATATGATAAACTAGAAACCATATCACTAAAGAAATCCTGCTCCAAAACCTTTTCTATACAATCCAATCTCTCACTAGGATCCTTCTTCAATAACAAACTAACAAGTGAACAGAACTGAGGAGAAACAGATGATGAAAACTCGACTTCCGCATTTCTAATTTGATCATTTAGTCCGTCAACAGTGCCTGTCAGAATAAAAGGATATGTTAGCTACTGCAAGGCTCAAATGAAGGAGAGTTTGAGGAATAAATAACATACCTGACATAAAAGGTTGTTTGTTCATCACCATCTCGTATAAAATAATTCCAAGACCCCACCAATCAATCGCTGTTGTATAAGATCCTCCATTGATGACTTCTGGTGCTCGAGCATAAGCGTGTTCCACAGTGACCAGTAGCCAATCCACACTGAGTCCTTGTAGCAAGTCCTAAGTCTGCCAGTTTGATTTGGTTATCAGAAGTGAGAAGTACATTGTCA
>NW_006769052.1:3450-4639 GCF_000204055.1 Melampsora larici-populina 98AG31 | reverse complement strand
GCTAAATCCATAATATAAATCGGTGATTCTTTTTCTGAAATAGGAATTTTCGGTCTAAGATCTCCACCAGCTGCTAATTCAAGAATAAGATGATAATGTGAATCTGTACGATAGTGTTCATAAAATCTAATGATTGAAGGATGTTGAAGATCTTGAAGTAAATTAATCTCATTCATAATCATTTCATCTTGAAGACCATATGTTTTGTGAACGCGTAACATGACTTTGATAGCATAAAGATCTTGATCTTGCTTTGATTCAGCCTTGTAAACCGAAGCAAACCCCCCAGAACCAAGTAAATGTAAAATGACATAGTTTTCAGTGACTAGAGTTCCAGCGTTTGAAGACGTGTCTTGAAGATCTTGATAAGCGGTATATGATACTGATGGAGGGGTATTATAGACGCCGAAACTAACACAAGAATCGATACTCATGATGTATGGAGATGGTGTTGAGTAGATAAGAGTATGTGATAGAGAGAAAGGGTGATAGGTTTAGAAAAGTGGGAGTAAAGATGTTGTAGAGGGATATGGGGAACGCAAACGGTGACTGGACAATGTTTAGAAATCCTGGTCACGGGAATTGCTGATCCTTCAGGCTGATCAGCTTGAAAATACAGTCAGAAATGCGAAGTACACATTTGCTAAATGTACAAAATGTACATGCATTATTGATCATAGGCGTGTTTGTATTTTACTCAGTCAAGGTTGAAAGGGACTCAGAAGGTATTACCGTCAGTTCTTTGTCAGTTCACATTCCCTAGCAATGCTAATAGATATATGACCCTATGGTTTTGGCATTGTGTTTTCTTTCTCAACACGCATCAAAGACGTGTCCATTTTGATGCCCTAGCACTACAATAGATATAATGCTGATTGGTACCTTCAACCTTGTCACATGGACACCTACACGAGTTAGCATGTTTATGGTCCCGTTTGGGATCACCGAAGCCTCTTGGCGCATCATATCCATACTGGACGAAAACCATGCATTCGGATCTGCGTTCAAAGCCCTTCTTCATTTCTATAAACCCTCCTCACAATGATTGTGACGTCTTTTCTGAGGGTGTATCAAATGCTTACGTATTTTCAATCAAAAACCCAATCATCAGCCTTTGTGTGGCTTATAGAGAACTCATACCCAAGCAAGAGTGATTTTTTGAGGGGGTAGCAAAGTGTATTCTAACGTG
>NW_006769052.1:0-3260 GCF_000204055.1 Melampsora larici-populina 98AG31 | reverse complement strand
GGGTCACAAAGTTTTGAAGCCCGACGTGATAGAGCTATTGGTCAAGTACTCGCCCAAGCCGCTAAGGCCCAGTTTCTCGCTGGTTTGAAATGGGAATTATTTCTGATTTTAATGAAGTCCTAGGGTCAGCTCTCAGCGGACGAAAAGGATCTCTGCAACAAGTTCAGTGTAATTGTTCAATTCTTGGAGATTTTGGACATGATACCGGGGCGATGCAAAGCAGACGCGCGTCTATTCATCTCATGCTTACTCTGATATATGAACAATGTTCGATGTTTCTAGGACTTAGAATTTGGGATGCGTGGCATGAGGAGTAACAAAGTTATTTTGACATTCGCAAAGATGATATGCCATCATCACTGATCAGTATTGTAATGATATATATTATATTAAAAGACCAATAATCCATCCGCAAGCCGAAACAAGAGATGCAAATCATGACTTCAAGAGTCTCAACAAGAATCCTTGAAAAGAAGCTGTTTGACGACAACATTTTTCTTTGGACTCGACAATTACTATCCAAATTTGAAAGAGAACTCTCTGTTGTCTGGTCTTCTCCCGATCCCCAATATTGTAGTCTTTATTTGGATTGATGAAGCATTGATCGCATGCAAAATCGAGTAAGATCTGAACCGGGATTTTGTGAGTAGCCTTCCAGGTCTTCTCCATCTGAGCTAGGAGATATAATCAAAAGTCGTGTGCTTGATTCTTATTCAATATCGGGATTTTTCTCCCAGACTCTCATATACACCCAGAAACAAATCAGGTATTTTGTTGTTCAAAGGGGCCGGCGACTGAGAGGCAATCTGTAGGTGGATTGAAAGTACACAGTCTTGATAATGGGAATGTGCATCAATCCATACAAAATGGATGGGACTCCGTTGATGTACTGCTAGCTCTTTGCTTGGTATCAAGCCTCATCTTCAAGTACTGTGATACCTCTATCTCCAGCCAAGTACAAACTGGGAAAGCGACTCGCATGAATTTGGCCCACCAAAAAACGTCTTGCCCTTCCAAGATCAGCCTCAGCTTCGACCCTCGCGATTGGTCTTCTTGTATGCTTTGAGCTGCATATAAGAAAGGCCTTGATGGGAGTACTACTCAAGAAAACCTCAACGTTTTTGAAATCTAGATGTATGTGATCGAAACTGGATGGTGAGTTCTACTGGAACAGCTATCAATCCTTGTCCACTGCTTGTGATCAATCAGCAGGTATCGGAGGAAATCCCGTCTCCAAAAACGAAAAATACGAACATGATGCTTCATCGAGAAAGCGAAATTGTAGTGACAGAATTGATTTTGATGATGAGGAGATTTTAAGCAACTTCGAGAGAGGAGGGTGGAGGACTACTGTATGTTTGATCTTTTTGTAGATTACATCGAACTTAACTAAGTCCCTTAAGTTCGAGATTACATGTACAGCTGTTTCAACAAAGATAGATTTTTTTTGAAAATCTCGCCAATGTGCAAAACCCGGGTTTTGTCCTGTTTTGTCCCTCACCCGATTTTGTCTCTCCGCTAATTGGAAGAATACAGAAAAGAATAAACCTGTAAATCAAGTTTTGTCTCTGGTTTTACCCGCTGCGGAGACAACTTTCTCCAAAAAAAGTTGTCAACCTTTCTTGAAACGGCTGTAATTTTTCACCCTTGAAAAATGCATTATATTTTCAGTGTAAGAGAGGTTTTGAGGGAGCACAGTTAGGATAGAGGGAGCAATAAATAGGAGGAGGTAAAAAATTTCCTTCTCTGTGAGAAAACCTTCCTCTTGTCAATGTTTACTGGCCCTGTTGTCCAAGACTGCCCCAAAACCTCTTATTCCTACCCCTACAGTGCGTAATGGACTCTATCACTGGTGTTAAAATTTGTTTCTGCAGATATATGTAGCAAGTTTGGCCCATCAGATTGTCCACCATATTGCCCTTGATGTAAAGAAGCTTGTACTTCATCTCAGCCACAATAAGGAAAGCAATGAGTCCTCAAAAACCAATCCTGGTTGTGCTTTCCAAATTTGTTTCTCCTTTCTACTTTTACAGCTGTTCCAGCAAGAATAGTTGATAGGAAATTTGTAAAAAGCTCATCAGCGCAGCAAATAAAACTTCTGTCACTGGGTTTTCCAGTTTCCTCTGAAATCAACTTAACCGCAATTCATATGTGTGTGTTGCCACAGCCTGATTATGTAAAATCTTACTGACTGATGAGAAAAGGTTGTTCTTGTGGCGAGCCATAAAACCAAAAAAAAATCATACATAAAAGATTTATCAGGTGTATTTCAAAAGATTTGAAATGAATGGTCACAAGGACACATGATATTGTTGGAAGGATCCTCTCCCTTGCATATTGATCAAGCTTGTGAAAAGAAAAAACTCAATAAAACCAATAGTAAGAGTTTTGCAATGGACAGAATACATATTTGAAAAAATAAATCAAGCTTTCTTTGAATGGATGTAACTTACTTGAACCTTGTTACTCTAACTTTGAACCCTAACTTTCTGGGCGATTTCCAAGACTACATTTTAATCAGGAATCTTACATGGCGGTATATGACATCTGAACATGTTCAATCCAATCATTTCAAAGCATTATATTTCATGAAGCACATTGGCCTCTGCTCAAGATATTGATTGTATTGTCTGAAGATTTTGTCAGCATGAGCTTGTAATTCAGTATAAAAAATCTCAGAAGTTACTTTGCATCATTAGAGAAGTATTTTAAAGAAGTTAATATTGAAGCCTTCCTAGTCTGAAGTGACAAGCCACTAGAGAAATGATTTAAATTAGTAAATGAATTTGAGTTTCATTCAAAATGAGAGCTTTTGATCTTTTCTGATTTATCATTTATCATATTTTTCACATGTAATAGGGGTTCTCAAAGTTGGCCCGGTTTCAAGAAAACCCAGTTGACCCGGTTGCTTTTTGGCAGTAACCTTGTGTATCGAGTTGACATTTTTTGACAGATCACAGCCAAAAAGTCAACTGGGTCAACCGGGTTTTTACAAACCGGGCCTACTTTGAGAACCCCTAATCTTTAAAGATTAGGAATCTATAGTCATTATCTTGTACTAGACACCAATTTGTATTAATGTAGTAGGTAAAAAAAGGCTTGAATCTCATTATTTGAAACATGACAATTAGGTATAACCTATCTTACATTAAGTCAAATTCTTTAATTTAACCAAAATATTCCAATGCTAAAGTCTAATTAGTTCAGAATGATTATCAGTTTACTAAAGTCAAGGATTTAAAAATTAGAAAAATCGAGAG